>NC_086450.1:516373018-516415293 GCF_028390025.1 Pseudophryne corroboree | reverse complement strand
ATCCGCCTTTCTCCCAATCCCCTCCCTTTGCCCGTACCATCCACCTTTCTCCCAATCCCCTCCCTGTGACCGCAACATCCGCCTTTCTCCCAATCCCCTCTATGTGCCCGTAACATCCGCCTTTCTCCAAATCCCCTCCCTGTGACCGTACCATCCGCCTTTCTCCCAATCCCCTCCCTGTGACCGCAACATCTGCCTTTCTCCCAATCCCCTCCCTGTGCCCGTAACATCTGCCTTTCTCCCAATCCCCTCCCTGTGCCCGTAACATCTGCCTTTCTCCCAATCCCCTCCCTTTGCCCGTACCATCCGCCTTTCTCCCAATCCCCTCCCTGTGCCCGTAACATCCGCCTTTCTCCAAATCCCCTCCCTGTGCCCGTAACATCCGCCTTTCTCCAAATCCCCTCCCTGTGACCGTACCATCCGCCTTTCTCCCAATCCCCTCCCTGTGACCGTACCATCCGTCTTTCTCCCAATCCCCTCCCTGTGACCGCAACAACCGCCTTTCTCCCAATCCCCTCCCCGTGACCGCAACATCCGCCTTTCTCCCAATCCCCTCCCCGTGACTAACATCCGCCTTTCTCACAGTCCCCTCCCCGTGTCCGTAACATCCGCCTTTCTCCCAATCCCCTCTCTGTGACAGTACCATCCGCCTTTCTCCCAATCCCCTCCCTGTAACCGGAACATCCGCCTTTCTCCCAATCCCCTCCCTGTGCCCGTAACATCCGCCTTTCTCCCAATCCCCTCACAGTGACCACAACATCCGCCTTTCTCCCAATCCACTCCCTGTGCCCGGAACATCCGCCTTTCTCCCAAACCCCTCCCTGTGCCCGGAACATCCGCCTTTTTCCCAATCCCCTCCCTGTGCCCGGAACTTCCGCCTTTCTCCCAATCCCCTCCCTGTGACCGTAACATCCGCCTTTCTCCCAATCCCCTCCCTGTGACCGTAACATCCGCCTTTCTCCCAATCCCCTCAGATACATCCTGACAGGACACTAAACCCACAAATACGGTTTTCCTGTGTGCGCTATGAAGGCGAGATACGCTGTTCAGTGTTACCCATCATTACACGGTAGCTCTGTAACACGCCCCAGTACCACCGCACTCAAGCAGCAATAGCTTCAGAACTGCCCCAAGGCATCATACACTGACCTCATACCCCTTCATAACTGCCCCCAGGCATCATACACTGTCCTCTTACCCCTTCATAACTGCCCCCAAGCATAATACACTGTCCTCTTACCCCTTTATAACTGCCCCCAGGCATCATACACTGTCCTCTTACCCCTTCATAACTGCCCCAAGCATAATACACCGTCCTCTTACCGCTTCATAATTGCCCCCAAACATCATACTGTCCTCTTACCGCTTCATAACTGCCCCCAAGCATCATACTGTCCTCTTACCCCTTCATAACTGCCCCCAAGCATAATACACTGACCTCTTACCCCTTCATAACTGCCCCAAGCATCATACACTGTCCTCTTACCCCTTCATAACTGCACAGACAGTAACCACCTGGTCTCGCTCTCCAGTGGAGATGCCACAAGACCTCTGGGCCCCCTATCAGGTCAGGGCCCCCCTCCTCCTCTGCAGGGCACCCACCTCCTGCACAGACAGTAACCTCCTGGTCTCGCTCTCCAGTGGAGATGCCACAAGACCTCTGGGCCCCCTATCAGGTCAGGGCCTCCCTCCTCCTCTGCAGGGCACCCACCTCCTGCACAGACAGTAACCTCCTGGTCTCGCTCTCCAGTGGAGATGCCACAAGACCTCTGGGCCCCCTATCAGGTCAGGGCCCCCCTCCTCCTCTGCAGGGCACCCACCTCCTGCACAGACAGTAACCTCCTGGTCTCGCTCTCCAGTGGAGATGCCACAAGACCTCTGGGCCCCCTAGGTTTTGCAGGACTGGTGTCATTCTGTTGGACGGGATGTGTGGCGGGGGAATCACTTGAAGGACTGTAATGAAACAAGAAAAGCAGGTGAGATATAGATTAGCTTAAAGATAAAACCAACAGATGTATGAAACATAAAAGATATAAACACCATCCCCACCGCGATGTACTAATTACAGTGACTGTGTTATATGTACATAACGCGTCTGTGGCCGAAAACCTTTTGATGTTGGACAGTGCCCGGCAGGTAATGGCTGGGAGTGTGAGTTCCTCAGACAAAGGCGTTAATCATGGGGGGGTCCTTATTCCATATGTGAGGTGTCCGATTAAGTTTGGAACCTGTATTTATTTATGTAGCTGGTTTGATTGATCTATGAATCCTGTATGGTGTATGCAGGAAGAATGAGGAACATTTGTTTGCGTAATCAAATACAAACCGTATTTTGAATCTATGTGACAAATGTATCACAGGTGAAGTGTAAACTCCAGCAAACGTTGTGTGTGACAGGAAGGAGGAAATTGCTTCCTGTAGTCATTCTCTACTTCTAAAATGTAATCTATTTATTTATAGGTTGTAGAATATCCTGATTGGATGGATAGGGCTCAGGGTGGGCTTACCCCGGGCTTACCCCCTGTGGTATGTGTATTGGAGTAAGATAAAAGGAGGGCAGCAGCCCTGTGTGAGAGTGTATTATACCACTTTCATTCTGCTGTGAACATCTTTTCAGAACTATTTGGGCAAATAAACATCATCCGCCTCAAGAGGATCTCTTCATCTTGTGACCTGCAGGGGTATGCCAAACATAGCTCCGTTCTTCGTCTGTCCAGGGGGACCTAGCGTCTCCAAGTTCAACCCTCTGCCAGGCTACCATACTGGATCTGGTCTAGGACCAGTGGGGGACATCTGACGCCAGACAGGAGGTGTGGCAAGTAGTATGACGCATACATAGCAGCCAGCGGTTTTCAGGTGCCGGCGGAAGGAGGCGGACCAGAACCGTGGTTCCAGACGCCATGGCGAGGAGGAGTCTGGTGGTGGCAGCGTAGTACCCGACCACTGCGTTGTGGGTGGAGTCAGTAACAGGTGGTTACAGACGGTAAGTGGGAATACCCTAATTTGCCAGATCCCATGTAACCTAAACTCCATTCTGTGACTGGGGCGGGATAGGGGTACAGTGGGTATATATAGGACAGATGTGGGTATACAGGACACATATAGAGGGCACACAGGATACATGTAGGACAGATAGAGGTACAGTGGGTACATATAGGACAGAAGTGGGTATACAGGACAAATATAGGGGTACAGTGGGTATATATAGGACAGATGTGGGTATACAGGACAGATATAGGGGTACAGTGGGTATATATAGGACAGATGTGGGTATACAGGACAAATATAGGGGTGCAGTGGGTACATATAGGACAGATGTGGGTATACAGGACACATATAGGGATACGGTGGGTATATATGACAGATGTGGGTATACAGGACACATATAGGGGCACACAGGGTACATGTAGGACAGATTTGGGTACAGTGGGTATATATAGGACAGATGTGGGTATACAGGACACACATAGGGGGCACACAGGGTACATGTAGGGCAGATAGGGGTACAGTGGGTACATATAGGACAGATGTGGGTATACAGGACACATAGGGGCACACAGTGTACATGTTGGGCAGATAGGGGTACAGTGGGTACATATAGGACAGATGTGGGTATACAGGACACACATAGGGGGCACACAGGGTACATGTTGGGCAGATAGGGGTACAGTGGGTACATGTAGGACAGGTGTGAGCATACAGGACAGACATAGGGGCGCAGTGGGTAGATATAGGACAGGTGTGGGTATACAGGGCACATATAGGGGCGCAGTGGGTACAAGAAGGACAGGTGTGGGTATACAGGGCACATATAGGGGCGCAGTGGGTACATGTAGGACAGGTGTGGGTATACAGGGCACATATAGGGGCGCAGTGGGTACATATAGGACAGGTGTGGGTATACAGGGTACATATAGGGGTACAGTGGGTATATATAGGACAGGTGTGGTTATACCGGACACACATAGGGGTACAGTGGGTACATATAGGACATGTGTGGGTATACCGGACACATATAGGGGTACAGTGGGTGTATATATAGGACAGGTGTGGGTATACAGGACACACATAGGGGTAGAGTGGGTATATATAGGACAGATGTTGGTATACAGGACACACATAGGGGGCACACAGTGTACATGTAGGACAGATAGGGGTACAGTGGGTATATATAGGACAGGTGTGGGTATACAGGACACATATAGGGGTACAGTGGGTATATATAGGACATGTGTGGGTATACAGGACACATATAGGGGTACAGTGGGTACATATAGGACAGGTGTGGGTATACAGGACACATATAGGGGCACAGTGGGTACATATAGGACAGGTGTGGGTATACAGGGCACATATAGGGGCACAGTGGGTACATATAGGACAGGTGTGGGTATACAGGGCACATATAGGGGCACAGTGGGTACATATAGGACAGGTGTGGGTATACAGGGCACATATAGGGGCACAGTGGGTACATATAGGACAGGTGTGGGTATACAGGGCACATATAGGGGCACAGTGGGTACATATAGGACAGGTGTGGGTATACAGGGCACATATAGGGGCACAGTGGGTACATATAGGACAGGTGTGGGTATACAGGGCACATATAGGGGCACAGTGGGTACATATAGGACAGGTGTGGGTATACAGGGCACATATAGGGGCACAGTGGGTACACATAGGACAGGTGTGGGTATACAGGGCACATATAGGGGCGCAGTGGGTACATATAGGACAGGTGTGGGTATACAGGACACATATAGGGGCGCAGTGGGTACATATAGGACAGGTGTGGGTATACAGGACACATATAGGGGTACAGTGGGTACATATAGGACAGGTGTGGGTATACAGGACACATATAGGGGTACAGTGGGTACATATAGGACAGGTGTGGGTATACAGGACACATATAGCGGTACAGTGGGTATATATAAGACAGGTGTGGGTATACAGGACACATATAGGGGTACAGTGGGTATATATAGGACAGGTGTGGGTATACAGGACACATATAGGGGTACAGTGGGTATATATAGGACAGGTGTGGGTATACAGGACACATATAGGGGTACAGTGGGTATATATAGGACAGGTGTGGGTATACAGGACACATATAGGGGTACAGTGGGTATATATAGGACAGGTGTGGGTATACAGGACACATATAGGGGTACAGTGGGTATATATAGGACAGGTGTGGGTATACAGGACACATATAGGGGTACAGTGGGTATATATGACATATACAGGTGACAGACCGGTAGATGAGCGCCCTCCGGCGGTGATGACGCGCTCTGTCCTTCTCTGACATCACAGTGACGATAGTAATCACATTAAGCAACCGGTGATGACGTCACTCGGTGCCTGGTTTCCCTATAAACATTTCCGCTCAGGCTCCCGCCCCTTCCGGATGTGACGTATCATGTGCGCCGCGGCTGAAAACTAGTCAGCAGGTCAACACAGATGTCACATGACTGTCTCCACCAATCAGCGCGGCTCATCCTTCCACGTGGCACCACCAACACCTCAGTGAGTGTAAGTGTGAGTAGTGAGTGTGAGCACCAGCCCCACAGTGTGAGTAGTGAGTGTGAGCACCAGCCCCACAGTGTGTGTAGTGAGTGTGAGCACCAGCCCCACAGTGTGTGTAGTGAGTGTGAGCACCAGCCCCACAGTGTGAGTAGTGAGTGTGAGCACCAGCCCCACAGTGTGAGTAGTGAGTGTGAGCACCAGCCCCCCAGTGTGAGTAGTGAGTGTGAGCACCAGCCCCACAGTGTGAGTAGTGAGTGTGAGCACCAGCCCCACAGTGTGAGTAGTGAGTGTGAGCACCAGCCCCCCAGTGTGAGTGTGAGCACCAGCCCCACAGTGTGAGTAGTGAGTGTGAGCACCAGCCCCACAGTGTGAGTAGTGAGTGTGATCATCATCCCCTCGGTGTGAGTGCCAGCCCCTCAGTGTGAGCACCACCCTCTCAGTGTGAGTAGTGAGTGTGAGCACCACCCTCTCAGTGTGAGTAGTGAGTGTGAGCACCACCCTCTCAGTGTGAGTAGTGAGTGTGAGCACCTCCCTCTCAGTGTGAGTGTAGTGAGTGTGAGCACCACCCTCTCAGTGTGAGTGTAGTGAGTGTGAGCACCACCCTCTCAGTGTGAGTGTAGTGAGTGTGAGCACCACCCTCTCAGTGTGAGTGTAGTGAGTGTGAGCACCACCCTCTCAGTGTGAGTGTAGTGAGTGTGAGCACCACCCTCTCAGTGTGAGTGTAGTGAGTGTGAGCACCACCCTATCAGTGTGAGTGTGAGCACCAGCCCCACAGTGTGTGTGTAGTGAGTGTGAGCACCAGCCCCACAGTGTGTGTGTAGTGAGTGTGAGCACCAGCCCCACAGTGTGAGTGCCAGCCCCTCAGTGTGAGCACCAGCCCCTCAGTGTGAGTAGTGAGTGTGAGCACCAGCCCCTCAGTGTGAGTAGTGAGTGTGAGCACCACCCTCTCAGTGTGAGTAGAGAGTGTGAGCACCAGCCCCACAGTGTGAGTGTGAGCACCAGCCCCACAGTGTGAGTGTAGTGAGTGTGAGCACCAGCCCCTCAGTGTGAGTAGTGAGTGTGAGCACCAGCCCCACAGTGTGAGTGTGAGCACCAGCCCCACAGTGTGAGTGTGAGCACCAGCCCCACAGTGTGAGTGTAGTGAGTGTGAGCACCAGCCCCTCAGTGTGAGTGTAGTGAGTGTGAGAACCAGCCCCTCAGTGTGAGTGTAGTGAGTGTGAGCACCAGCCCCTCAGTGTGAGTGTAGTGAGTGTGAGAACCAGCCCCTCAGTGTGAGTGTAGTGAGTGTGAGCACCAGCCCCTCAGTGTGAGTGTAGTGAGTGTGAGCACCAGCCCCTCAGTGTGAGTGTAGTGAGTGTGAGCACCAGCCCCACAGTGTGAGTAGATAGACACACACACGCACACACAGGTCACTAGGTCAGCAGTGTTTAGGATGACTTGCATAAATTGAACCTGAGAAACAGGTCTGCGTTATGTGTTTGGGGTGTCGGTGTTTAGCTTGTAGTAGGTGGGCCCCCGGTTAGTGCACCGCGTCCCCTCGCACGGCTCTTTTCACTCGCTGTGTTTCGTGCAAGGTGTCTCGCTCCACTGCTGCAGCGCTCAGCACAGGTTACCGTTCCCAATCCTGATCCACGTGGACGGGAAAGTATCACAACGATATAAAACTGTAATAGTGACAAACTCATGTCAACCATATGTTGTGGCGGCCTTTTCACCGTGTCGCCCTGATGCATGTCGACTAATAGTGGTTAACCTATTGATTGTCAACCTTTCTCTTACGTCATAGAGGATGCTGAGGTCCACATTAGTACCATGGGGTATAGATGGTCCACTAGCAGCCACTGGCACTTTAAGAGTTTGAGAGTGTGGGCTGGCTCCTCCCTCTATGCCCCTCCTACCAGACTCAGTGTAGAAAATGTGCCGGAGGAGCCGGTCACAGCTAGGGGAGCTCTACAGAACTTTCTTAGAGAAAGTTTATCTTAGAGTTTTTATTTTACAGGGAGGCTGCTGGGACTGAGGGGGGAGGGGGAGGGGGAGGGGGGGGGGGGGGGGTTGTGTCCGCCCTGCGGGGTCTAAGCCACTATCTCCGCTGACTGGACACTGAGCTCCTGAGGGTGATGATCGTTCCCTGCCCCAGGCGACCGCTCACTCCCGCAGCACGCGCCCCCCCTGGCAGCAATAGGGTGGGAGCGCGGTATGACCCGCGCTCCGGAGGCTCAGCAGTACACTGTGCGGCGCTATGGGGGTCGCCCTGAGCCAGCGAGTATACCCTACACTGGTCATCAAGGCTGTCAGGGACCTCGGTAACTCTGCCAGCACCATACCTCTGGCTAGTATAAAGATGTAAAGTGTGGGCAGCAGCGCCATGTTCAGGGGGCGGAGCTTCTCCTCAGAGTGGACCCAGCAGCTCGCCAGCGCCATTTTCCTGCCTACAGATCCTGTACAGAGACGCTGACAGGGAGAGCTGTCACTCCAAGCAACTCCAGCTATCCTGTGCGGTACCAGGGGGTTGTAGAGGGGGGAGGGGCTGTGTAATTACTGTGTAGTCTATTAAGGTGCACAGTCAGCGCTAGGTAGTTGTGGTATATCTACCTAGGGAAGCGCTGTGTGTGTGTGCTGGCTTCAAGCTCTGTGCTTCTCTGAAGAATTTGGGGGGAAACTATGTCTGACATTTCCCTGTGTGTCTGTGTTGGTGTATGTTTCCCACATAGCCATGTCCATGGACTCTGTGTCGTATGCTGCAGAGGACGCTTCTTCTCCAGAGGAGTCCATCCCCTGTACCCAGGAATGTAATGTATTGTCTCAGATTCCTGTTACTGAGCCTGAATGGCTGACTTCTATTAAAGGAATAATCTCTCAGATCTCTACCAGGGTAGCCCATACTGAGACTGAAACTGAGGTTTTAAAGAAGTCTATGGCATTTTGGTCAGGTTCTTTCCCTATTCCTGCAATATCCCCTAGCATATACCCACAGAAACGTGCACTTGCCCAGATTATGCACGATGACACTGATACCGACTCTGACACAGCAGACGGTGACAGGGATATGTTGAGGGGGCGGCACCCCTTGCAAAGAGGGTGCAGCTGATGATTGAGGCCATTAGAGTTGTTAAACATTTCTGATACAACACCTGAGCAGGTTGAGGAGGCTTACTTCACAGATAATAAGAAAGCCTCGCTAACCTTCCCTGCATCCTAAGAATGAAACGCTATATTTGTTAAGTCCTGGGAAGACCAGGAGAAAAAATTCCAGATCCCAAAAAGGGTTCTGGTTGCTTTTCCCTTCCCTGAAGAGGATAGGAAGAGTTGGGAGACCCCTCCCATAGTTGACGCATCTGTCTCCAGGCTGTTAAAAAAGGTGGTTTTACCTGTCCATGGATCTACCATGTTAAAAGAACCGGCTGATCGTAAGATTGACACTACGCTCAAATCCATATACACTGCTTCAGGAGTGGCATTAATGCCCACTATTGCCTGTGCATGGATTTCTAAAGCCATAGTAAAGTGGTCAGACACATTACTAGAGGATTTGGATACAATGGGTAGAAGTGACATTGAACTGTTTTTATGTAACATACAGGATTCTGCGGGGTTCATGGTGGAATCCATGAAGGACCTGGTTACGCTGAATGCAAGGATATCTTCCATGTCTGTCTCAGCTTGCAGGGGACTCTGGCTACGACAATGGTCTGCTGACGCGTAATCCAGGAAAAGTGCGGAGAACCTACCCTACACAGGTCAGGCTCTATTTGGGGAAACGTTGGATGCGTAGATTTCCACGGCAACCGCGGGTTCCCAGGACCAGAAGCCTACTTCTGGTACGTCAAAATCCTCAACATGACGGTGGACCACACAGCCTGGAGGACAGTCAGGTGGGAGCAAGACTCAGATTTTTCAGCCACGTCTCTGTGTCGTCCGGCCTGGATCCCTGGGTACAGACTGGAGCTTCAAGATCTCCCACCTCACCGATTCTTCAAATCAGGCTTGCCAGCTTTACTGGCAGACAGGGCTATCCTACAGGAAGCCATCCAAAAATTGGAAAAGTCAGAGGTCATTGTTCCAATTCCACTTCATCAGCTAAACAAGGGTTACTATTAGAACCTTTTCGTGGTACCGAAGTCGGATGGTTCGGTCAGGCCCATTTTGAACTTGAAATCGTTAAACCCTTATCTAAGGGAGTTCAAATTCAAAATGGAGTCTCTGAGAGCGGTGATCTCAGGTCTGGAGGAGGGGAGTGTTTGGTGTCCCTGGACATCAAGGATGCGTACCTCCACATTCCCATTTGGTCGCCGCATCAGGCTTATCTCAGGCTTGCACTGTTAGACAATCACTTTCAGTTCCAGACACTGCCATTCAGTCTCTCCACGGCACCAAGGGTGTTCACCAAGGTGATGGCAGAGATGATGGTTCTCCGCAGACAAGGAGTGAACATAATTCAATATCTGGACGATCTGCTGATAAAGGCATCGTCCAGGGAGAAGTTGTTACAGTCCATTGCTGTCACGACTCGTCTGCTCAGGGAACATGGTTGGATTCTGAACCTTCCAAATTCACATCTGGAGCCGACAAGGAGACTGTCTTTCCTGGGGATGATCCTCGACACGGAGGTGCAGAGGGTGTTTCTACCGGTGGAGAAAGCGTTGGTGATACAGTCTATGGTCCGGGATGTCTTGAAGCCTGCCCGGGTATTGGTTCATCAGTGCATTCACCTTCTGGGGAAGATGGTTGCCTCTTCTGTATGGAAGATTTCATGCTCTGTCATTCGAACTGTATCTCCTAGACCAATGCTCGGGATCTCACCTTCACATGCACCAGAGAATACGTGTGTCGCCAAAAGCAAGGATTTCACTCCTCTGGTGGCTGCAAATGTGTCACCTTCTGGAGGGCCGCAGGTTTGGGGTTCAGAACTGGATCTTTCTAACCACGGATGCAAGTCTCAGAGGTTGGGGAGCGGTCACCCAAGGGGAAACCTTCCAAGGATGGTGGTCAAGTCAGGAATCCCTTCTTCCAATAAACATCCTGGAACTAAGAGACTTGTACAACGGGCTTCTACAAGCGGCACACCTTCTGCAAGGTCAGGCCATTCAGGTGCAGTTGGACAATGTAACGACGGTAGCCTACATAAACTGACAAGGCGGAACGAAGAGGAGGGCTGCGATGTCAGAGGTAACAAAAATCCTCCTCTGGGCAGAAAGGCACGCGGTGGCGCGATGTCAGCAATCTTCATTCCGGGAGTAGACAACTGGGAAGCGGACTTCCTCAGCAGACATGATCTCCATCCAGGAGAATGGGGCCTCCATCCGGAGGTGTTCGCAGAGGTGACCAGTCGTTGGGGCGTACCTCAAAATAGACATGATGGCCTCGCGTCTCAACAAGAAACTTCGGAGGTACTGTCCCAGGTCGAGAGACCCACAGGCAGTGGCGGTGGATGCCCTGGTGACACCGTGGGTGTTCCAGTCAGTGTATGTGTTCCCTCTACTTCCACTCATTCCAAGAATGGATTACAAAGGACCCTGGCGTTCAATTAATTTTGAAATTCCCGCGATGCATCTTGATTGGTAGCAGGCTGCCTCCGGTTACCTTGATAAAGCTAATATGCGAAACGTGCGTAGGACCTCAGCCTAGTGTCCTACCTGTCTATATAAAAAATGTGTTACTCTCAATTTCAACACCTGTTAAAGCTCAGCTATATGTATTAACAGGCAGGGTAAAAGATACCATCAGCGTATATCAATTTTGTTAAAGTTCTACAAACCTGCAGCCAGAGTTAAATGTACAGTGATGGTCAGTGAAAGCTAAATTCCGATTCCCGTGTGTAGGAACATAACCCTTGTTTATAGTATCACTACACTGTGCTGTCACGAATACCATCATACCACTATACTATATACTGTGGATTCTACGGTCTAATTTAGAGGGCACAACGCTGGGAAACAATTAATGTGTAATACAGGTATATTAGAACACCACTTCTCAACTATTATATTAGCAATTTGTGTTTACCTTGTTCTCCTATACATATTTGCCCCTTATGTTAGATACTGAGTTTAAGGAGACACAACTTGCAAGCGCTTTCTCTGCCTGACCCATTTAAATTGCGGGCACAGGCACGGAGCCCTCCAAATTGAGATTTGCATATTACAAATACACAATATATTTGATAACACGAGTAACATATATCAAATTGAGGGTAATGTTCCTTACAATTACAACCTTATTTACTGTGTATGTGAGGGATATGCAGCTGCACACTGAATGTGCAATACAAACAGACATTGAGTGATTCACGCATCCAGTACAGGTGAACCCGCACTGAAAATAACTATAGCATAATACAAATTAATATATTAATCATCCTTCTTATCGATATATAAGGTGGACAGGGGACTAGTTATAGTAATATCCCCACACCTGTTACAGAGCGTCAGTAATATCCGTTATCACTCCGTGTCTCATGGGGAAGCTTTAAGTTATATTACATTATACTACAGAGCAGAAGGAGACTACTCAATACTATGATACATAATTTGATCATACTATTTGATTGATTTATGATTCCACGAGATATAGTTAGCTCACACAAACTGGTATTTCTCTAACGTCCTAAGTGGATGCTGGGGACTCCGTAAGGACCATGGGGAATAGCGGCTCCGCAGGAGACTGGGCACATCTAAAGAAAGCTTTAGGACTATCTGGTGTGCACTGGCTCCTCCCCCTATGACCCTCCTCCAAGCCTCAGTTAGATCTCTGTGCCCGAACGAGAAGGGTGCACACTAGGGGCTCTCCTGAGCTTCTTAGTGAAAGTTTTAGTTTAGGTTTTTTATTTTCAGTGAGACCTGCTGGCAACAGGCTCACTGCATCGAGGGACTAAGGGGAGAAGAAGCGAACTCACCTGCGTGCAGAGTGGATTGGGCTTCTTAGGCTACTGGACATTAGCTCCAGAGGGACGATCACAGGCCCAGCTTGGATGGGTCCCAGAGCCGCGCCGCCGGCCCCCTTACAGAGCCAGAAGACAGAAGAGGTCCGGAAAATCGGCGGCAGAAGACGTCCTGTCTTCAACAAGGTAGCGCACAGCACTGCAGCTGTGCGCCATTGCTCTCAGCACACTTCACACTTCGGTCACTGAGGGTGCAGGGCGCTGGGGGGGGGTGCCCTGAGACGCAATAAAAACACCTTGGATGGCAAAAAAAATGCATCACATATAGCTCCTGGGCTATATGGATGCATTTAACCCCTGCCAGAATCCATAAAAAAGCAGGAGAAAAGTCCGCGAAAAAGGGGCGGAGCCTATCTCCTCAGCACACTGGCGCCATTTTCCCTCACAGCTCCGTTGGAGGGAAGCTCCCTGTCTCTCCCCTGCAGTCACTACACTACAGAAAGGGTTAAAAAAAGAGAGGGGGGCACTAATTAGGTGCAGTATTAACTATACAGCAGCTATAAGGGGAAAAACACTTATATAAGGTTATCCCTGTATATATATATAGCGCTCTGGTGTGTGCTGGCAAACTCTCCCTCTGTCTCCCCAAAGGGCTAGTGGGGTCCTGTCCTCTATCAGAGCATTCCCTGTGTGTGTGCTGTATGTCGGTACTTTTGTGTCGACATGTATGAGGAGAAAAATGATGTGGAGACGGAGCAGATTGCCTGTAATAGTGATGTCGCCCCCTAGGGGGTCGACACCTGAGTGGATGAACTGTTGGAAGGAATTACGTGACAGTGTCAGCTCTGTATAAAAGACAGTGGTTGACATGAGACAGCCGGCTACTCAGCTTGTGCCTGTCCAGACGTCTCATAGGCCGTCAGGGGCTCTAAAGCGCCCGTTACCTCAGATGGCAGATATAGACGCCGACACGGATACTGACTCCAGTGTCGACGGTGAAGAGACGAATGTGACTTCCAGTAGGGCCACACGTTACATGATTGAGGCAATGAAAAATGTTTTACACATTTCTGATAATACGAGTACCACCAAAAAGGGGTATTATGTTCGGTGAGGAAAAACTACCTGTAGTTTTCCTGAATCTGAGAAATTAAATGAGGTGTGTGATGATGCGTGGGTTTCCCCCGATAACAACGGATAATTTCTAAAATGTTATTGGCATTATATCCTTTCCCGCCAGACGTTAGGGTGCGTTGGGAAACACCCCCTAGGGGGGATAAAGCGCTCACACGCTTGTAAGGGCTCTACCTTCGCCTGAGATGGCCGCCCTTAAGGATCCTGCTGATAGAAAGCAGGAGGGTATCCTCAAATGTATTTACACACATACTGGTGTTATACTGCGACCAGCAATCGCCTCAGCCTGGATGTGCAGTGCTGGGTTGGCGTGGTCGGATTCCCTGACTGAAAATATTGATACCCTAGATAGGGACAGTATATTTTTGCCTATAGAGCATTTAAAAGATGCATTTTTATATATGCGTGATGCACAGCGGAATATTTGCCGACTGGCATCAAGTCTAAGCGCGTTGTCCATTTCTACCAGTAGAGGGTTATGGACACGTCAGTGGTCAGGTGATGCGTATTCCAAATGGCATTTGGAAGTATTGCTTTATTAAGGGAGGAGTTATTTGGGGTCGGTCTTTCAGACCTGGTGGCCACGGCAACAGCTGGGAATTCCACGTTTGTACCCCAGGTCGCCTCTCAACATGAGAAGACGCCGTATTATCAGGCGCAGTCTTTTCGTGGACAAGCGGGCAAAAGGTTCCTCATTTCTGCCCCGTGACAGAGGGAGAGGAAAAAGGCTGCAGAAATCAGCCAGTTCCCAGGAACAGAAACCCTCTCCCGCCTCTGCCAAGCCCTCAGTATACGCTGGGGCTTTACAAGCAGAATCAGGCACGGTGGGGGGCCCGTCTCAATGAATTTCAGCGCGCAGTGGGCTCACTCGCAAGTAGACCCCTGGATCCTTCAGGTGATATCTCAGGGGTACAAATTAGAATTCGAGACGTCTCCCCCTCGCCGTTTCCTAAAGTCGGCTTTACCGATGTCTCCTTCTGACAGGGAGACAGTTTTGGAAGCCATTCACAAGCTGTATTCCCAGCAGGTGATAATCAAGATACCCCTCCTGCAACAGGGAACGGGGTATTATTCCACACTGTTGTGGTACCGAAGCCGGACGGCTCGGTGAGACCGATTCTAAATCTAAAATCTTTGAACACTTACGTACAGAGGTTCAAATTCAAGATTGAGTCACTCAGAGCAGTGATTGCGAACCTGGAAGAAGGGGACTACATGATGTCTCGGGACATCAAGGATGCTTACCTTCATGTCAAAATTTACCCTTCTCACCAAGGGTACCTCAGGTTTATGGTACAGAACTGTCACTATCAGTTCAGACGCTGCCGTATGGATGGTACACGGCACCCCGGGTCTTTACCAAGGTAATGGCCGAAATGATGATATTCCTTCGAAGGAAGTGAATTTTAGTTATCCCTTCCTTGGACAATTCCCTGATAAGGGTAAGATCCAGGGAACAGTTGGAGGTCGGTGTAGCACTATCTCAGGTAGTGTTGCGGCAGCACGATTGGATTCTCAATATTCCAAAATCGCACCTGGTTCCGACGACGTGTCTTCTGTTCCTAGGGATGATCCTGGACACAGTCCAGAAAAAGGTGTTTCTCCCGGAGGAGAAAGCCAGGGAGTTATCCGAGCTAGTCAGGAACCTCCTAAAACCGAGCCAAGTCTCAGTGCATCAATGCACAAGGGTTCTGGGTAAAATGGTGGCTTCCTACGAAGCAATCCCATTCGGCAGATTCCACGCAAGAACTTTCCAGTGGGACCTGCTGGACAAATGGTCCGGATCGCATCTTCAGATGCATCAGCGGATAACCCTGTCACCAAGGACAAGGGTGTCCCTCCTGTGGTGGTTGCAGAGTGCTCATCTTCTAGAGGGCCGCAGATTAGGCATTCAGGACTGGGTCCTGGTGACCACGGATGCCAGCCTGCGAGGCTGGGGAGCAGTCACACAGGGAAGGAATATCCAGGGCTTATGGTCAAGCCTGGAGACATCACTTCACATAAATATCCTGAAGCTAAGGGACATTTACAATGCTCTAAGCTTAGCAAGACCTCTGCTTCAAGGTCAGCCGGTGTTGATCCAGTCGGACAACATCACGGCAGTCACCCACGTAAACAGACAGGGTGGCACAAGAAGCAGGAGGGCAATGGCAGAAGCTGCAAGGATTCTTCGCTGGGCGGAAAATCATGTGATAGCACTGTCAGCAGTATTCATTCCGGGAGTGGACAACTGGGAAGCAGACTTCCTCAGCACGACCTCCACCCGGGAGAGTGGGGACTTCACCCAGAAGTCTTCTACATGATTAAAAACTCGACAGGTATTGTGCCAGGTCCAGGGACCCTCCGGCAATAAGCTGTAGACGCTCTGGTAACACCGTGGGTGTACCAGTCAGGGTATGTGTTCCCTCCTCTGCCTCTCATACCCAAGGTACTGAGATTGATAAGATGGAGAGGAGTAAGCACTATATTCGTGGTTCCGGATTGGCCAAGAAGGACTTGGTAACCGGAACTTCAAGAGATGCTCACGGAGGATCCGTGGCCTCTACCTCTAAGAAGGGACCTGCTCCAGCAAGGACCCTGTCTGTTCCAAGACTTACCGCGGCTGCGTTTGACGGCATGGCGGTTGAACGCCGGATCCTGAAGGAAAAAAGGCATTCCGGATGAAGTCATCCCTATCCTGATCAAAGCCAGGAAGGATGTAACCGCAAAAACATTATCACCGCAATTGGCGAAAATATGTTGCGTGGTGCGAGGTCAGTAAGGCCCGACGGAGGAAATTCAACTGGGTCGATTCCTACAATTCCTGCAAACAGGAGTGTCTATGGGCCTGAAATTGGGGTCCATTAAGGTTCAAATTTCGGCCCTGTCAATTTTCTTCCAAAAAGAACTAGCTTCAGTTCCTGAAGTTCAGACGTTTGTAAAAGGGGTACTGCATATACAGCCTCCTTTTGTGCCTCCAGTGGCACTTGGGATCTCAATGTAGTTTTGGGTTCCAAAAGTCACATTGGTTTGAACCACTTAAATCTGTGGAGTTAAAATATCTCACATGGAAAGTGGTCATGCTGTTGACCCTGGCCTTGGCCAGGCGCGTGTCAGAATTGGCGGCTTTATCCTGAAAAAGCCCTTATCTGATTTTCCATTCGGACAGGGCGGAATTGAGGACTCGTCCTCAGTTTCTCCCCAAGGTGGTTTCAGCGTCTCACCTGAACCAACCTATTGGTGGTGCCTGCGGCTACTAGGGACTTGGAGGCCTCCAAGTTGCTAGACGTTGTCAGTGCCCTGAAAATATGTTTCCAGGACGGCTGGAGTCAGGAAATCTGACTCGCTGTTTATCCTGTATGCACCCAACAAGCTGGGTGCTCCTGCTTCTAAGCAGACGATTGCTCGTTGGATTTGTAGTACAATTCAGCTTGCACATTCTGTGGCAGGCCTGCCACAGCCAAAAATCTGTAAATGCCCACTCCACAAGGAAGGTGGGCTCATCTTGGGCGGCTGCCCGAGGGGTCTCGGCTTTACAACTTTGCCGAGCAGCTACTTGGTCAGGAGCAAATACGTTTGTAAAATTCTACAAAATTGATATCCTGGCTGAGGAGGACCTGGAGTTCTCTCATTTGGTGCTGCAGAGTCATCCGCACTCTCCCGCCCGTTTGGGAGCTTTGGTATAATCCCCATGGTCCTTACGGAGTCCCCAGCATCCACTTAGGACGTTAGAGAAAATAAGAATTTACTTACCGATAATTCTATTTCTCATAGTCCGTAGTGGATGCTGGGCGCCCATCCCAAGTGCGGATTGTCTGCAATACTTGTACATAGTTATTGTTACAAAAATCGGGTTATTATTGTTGTGAGTCATCTTTTCAGAGGCTCCTCTGTTATCATGCTGTTAACTGGGTTCAGATCACAAGTTGTACGGTGTGATTGGTGTGGCTGGTATGAGTCTTACCCGGGATTCAAAATCCTTCCTTATTGTGTACGCTCGTCCGGGCACAGTATCCTAACTGAGGCTTGGAGGAGGGTCATAGGGGGAGGAGCCAGTGCACACCAGTTAGTCCTAAAGCTTTCTTTAGATGTGCCCAGTCTCCTGCGGAGCCGCTATTCCCCATGGTCCTTACGGAGTCCCCAGCATCCACTACGGACTATGAGAAATAGAATTATCGGTAAGTAAATTCTTATTTTTGGTGTTTGAGAGAGATCTGTAGCCAGTTAGTATTCCCCAACATCATTTTCAGTTCATGAGAGACTGTGAATCTCTAAAAAACTACAGTGCAGAAAATTATTTATATACAGCTTTCCCTCTGCTAGATATCATCATTATACTAAATAGTTTTCACCACATAATAAGGCTGACCGCCAAGAATCACAGCTGAGCTCTAATAGCAACATTAGTTGCAAATTTCCCTACATATAGAGTGATACAGACTGAATCAATATTGAACAGTTACCAACAAATGATACATTTCGGTACATAATAAGTAGACGATAAAAGACACTAACGCTTTTTTAAAACTTAATCCTTTTTCTCTAACGTCCTAGTGGATGCTGGGAACTCCGTAAGGACCATGGGGAATAGCGGCTCCGCAGGAGTCTGGGCACAACTAAAAGAAAGCTTTAGGACTACCTGGTGTGCACTGGCTCCTCCCACTATGACCCTCCTCCAAGCCTCAGTTAGATTTCTGTGCCCGGCCGAGCTGGATGCACACTAGGGGCTCTCCTGAGCTCCTAGAAAGAAAGTATATTTTAGGTTTTTTATTTTACAGTGAGACCTGCTGGCAACAGGCTCACTGCAACGAGGGACTAAGGGGAGAAGAAGCGAACCTACCTGCTTGCAGCTAGCTTGGGCTTCTTCGGCTACTGGACACCATTAGCTCCAGAGGGATCGACCGCATGGAACTGGCCTTGGTGTTCGTTCCCGGAGCCGCGCCGCCGTCCCCCTTACAGAGCCAGAAGCAAGAAGAAGTCCGGGAAATCGGCGGCATGAAGACTTCTGTCTTCACCAAGGTAGCGCACAGCACTGCAGCTGTGCGCCATTGCTCCTCATACACACTTCACACTCCGGTCACTGAGGGTGCAGGGCGCTGGGGGGGGGGCACCCTGAGCAGCAATAAAAACACCTTGGCTGGCAAAACAATCACAATATATAGCCCTAGAGGCTATATATGTGATAATTACCCCTGCCAGAATCCTTAAAAAAGCGGGAGAAAAGTCAGCGAAAAAGGGGCGGAGCTATCTCCCTCAGCACACTGGCGCCATTTCTCCCTCACAGCTCCGCTGGAAGGAAGCTCCCTGGCTCTCCCCTGCAGTCTACACTACAGAAAGGGTAAAAAAGAGAGGGGGGGCACTAAATTTAGGCGCAGTAAATATTATAGCAGCTATAGGGGACATAATTCAGTTAGTCCCTGCATTATATAGCGCTCTGGTGTGTGCTGGCATACTCTCTCTCTGTCTCCCCAAAGGGCTTCTGTGGGTCCTGTCCTCTGTTAGAGCATTCCCGGTGTGTGTGCGGTGTGTCGGTACGGCTGTGTCGACATGTTTGATGAGGAGACTTATGTGGAGGCGGAGCAGATGCCTATAAATGTGATGTCACCCCCTGCGGGGCAGACACCTGAGTGGATGGACTTATGGAAGGAATTACGTGCAAGTGTCGACTCCTTACACAAAAAATTTGACGACATGCCAAATGCGGGACAGCCGGCTTCTCAGCTCGTGCCTGCCCAGGTGTCTCAAAGGCCATCAGGGGCTCTAAAACGCCCGCTACCTCAGATGGCAGACGCAGATGTCGACACGGATACTGATACCAGTGTCGACGACGATGAGTCTAATCTAATGTCCACTAGGGCCATTCGTTGCATGATTGAGGCAATGAAAGAGGTGTTACACATTTCGGATATAAACCCAGGTACCACTAAAAAGGGTATTATGTTTGGGGAGAAAAAACTACCCGTAGTTTTTCCCCCATCTAAAGAATTAAATGAAGTGTGTGAAGAAGCGTGGGCTTTCCCCGATTAAAAGATTGGTAATCTCTAAAAAATTACTAATGGCGTTCCCTTTCCTGCCAGAGGATAGGGCACGTTGGGAAACACCTCCTAGGGTGGATAAAGCGCTCACACGTTTGTCTAAAAAGGTGGCACTTCCGTCTCCGGATACGGCCGCCCTGAAGGAGCCTGCGGATAGAAAGCAGGAGGCGATCCTGAAGTCTGTATATACACACTCAGGCATTATACTTAGACCAGCTATTGCGTCAGCATGGATGTGCAGTGCTGCAGCTGCGTGGTCATATTCCCTGTCAGAAAATATTGACACCCTAGACAGGGACACTATTCTGCTAACCATAGAGCATATAAAAGACTCAGTCTTATACATGAGAGATGCACAGAGGGAGATCTGCCGGCTGGCATCTAAAATAAGTGCATTGTCCATTTCTGCTAGGAGAGGCTTATGGACGCGCCAGTGGACAGGGGATGCAGATTCCAAAAGGCACATGGAAGTTTTGCCTTATAAGGGTGAGGAGTTATTCGGGGATGGTCTCTCGGGCCTAGTTTCCACAGCAACAGCTGGGAAGTCAGCATTTTTACCCCATGTTCCCTCACACCCTAAGAAAGCGCCGTTTTATCAGGTACAGTCCTTTCGGACCCAGAAAAACAGGCGAGGAAAAGGCGGGACTTTTCTGTCCAGAGGCAGAGGTAGGGGAAAAAGGCTGCAACAAACAGCAGGTTCCCAGGAGCAAAAGTCCTCCCCCGCTTCTTCCAAGTCCGCCGCATGACGGTGGGGCTCCACAGGCGGAGCCAGGTACGGTGGGGGGCCTCCTCAAAAATTTCAGCGATCAGTGGGCTCGCTCACAGGTGGATCCCTGGATCTTTCAAGTAGTATCTCAGGGGTACAAGCTGGAATTCGAGGCGTCTCCCCCCCGCCGTTTCCTCAAATCTGCCTTGCCAACAACTCCCTCGGGCAGGGAGGCTGTGCTAGAGGAAATTCACAAGCTGTATTCCCAGCAGGTGATAGTCAAGGTGCCCCTACTTCAACAAGGACGGGGTTACTATTCCACACTGTTTGTGGTACCGAAACCGGACGGTTCGGTGAGACCCATTTTAAATTTGAAATCCTTGAACACATACATAAAAAAATTCAAGTTCAAGATGGAATCGCTCAGGGCGGTTATTGCAAGCCTGGACGAGGGGGATTACATGGGATCCCTGGACATCAAGGATGCTTACCTGCATGTCCCCATTTATCATCCTCACCAGGAGTACCTCAGATTTGCGGTACAGAATTGCCATTACCAATTCCAGACGCTGCCGTTTGGACTGTCCACGGCACCGAGGGTGTTTACCAAGGTAATGGCGAAAATGATGATACTCCTTCGAAAAAAGGGAGTTTTAATTATCCCGTACTTGGACGATCTCCTAATAAAGGCGAGATCCAGGGAGCAGTTGTTGGTAGGAGTAGCACTATCTCAGGAGGTGCTACACCAGCACGGTTGGATTCTGAATATTCCAGAGTCACAGCTGGTTCCGACGACACGTCTACTGTTCCTGGGAATGATTCTGGACACAGTCCAGAAAAAGTGTTTCTCCCGGAGGAGAAAGCCAAGGAGCTGTCATCTCTAGTCAGAGACCTCCTGAAACCAAAACAGGTGTCGGTGCATCACTGCACGCGAGTCCTAGGAAAGATGGTGGCTTCTTACGAAGCAATTCCTTTCGGCAGGTTCCATGCCAGAATCTTGCAGTGGGACCTGTTGGACCAATGGTCCGGATCGCATCTTCAGATGCATCGGCTAATAACCCTGTCTCCAAGAACCAGGGTGTCTCTGCTGTGGTGGCTGCAGAGTGCTCATCTTCTAGAGGGCCGCAGATTCGGCATACAGGACTGGGTCCTGGTGACCACGGATGCCAGCCTTCGAGGCTGGGGGGCAGTCACACAGGGAAGAAACTTCCAAGGACTATGGTCGAGTCAGGAGACTTCCCTACACATAAATATTCTAGAACTAAGGGCCATTTACAATGCCCTAAGTCAGGCAAAACCCCTGCTTCTACACCAGCCGGTACTGATCCAGTCAGACAACATCACGGCGGTCGCCCATGTAAACCGACAGGGCGGCACAAGAAGCAGGACGGCAATGGCAGAAGCCACAAGGATTCTCCGATGGGCGGAAAATCACGTACTAGCACTGTCAGCAGTGTTCATTCCGGGAGTGGACAACTGGGAAGCAGACTTCCTCAGCAGACACGACCGACACCCGGGAGAGTGGGGACTTCATCCAGAAGTCTTCCAACTGTTGGTAAACCGTTGGGAAAGGCCACAGGTGGACATGATGGCGTCCCGCCTAAACAAAAAACTAGAGAGATATTGCGCCAGGTCAAGGGACCCTCAGGCGATAGCGGTGGACGCTCTAGTGACACCGTGGCTATACCAGTCAGTTTGTGTTCCCTCCTCCTGCCTCTCATACCAAAGGTACTGAGAATAATAAGAAAACGAGGAGTAAGGACAATACTCGTGGTTCCGGATTGGCCAAGAAGAGCGTGGTACCCGGAACTTCAAGAGATGATCTCAGAGGACCCATGGCCTCTGCCGCTCAGACGGGACCTGCTGCAGCAGGGGCCCTGTCTGTTCCAAGACTTACCGCGGCTGCGTTTGACGGCATGGCGGTTGAACGCCGGATCCTAAAGGAAAAGGGCATTCCGGAGGATGTCATTCCTACGCTGATTAAAGCCAGGAAAGATGTAACTGTAAAACATTATCACCGCATATGGCGGAAATATGTTGCTTGGTGTGAGGCCAAAAAGGCCCCAACAGAGGAATTTCAGCTGGGTCGATTTCTGCACTTCCTACAGGCAGGAGTGACTATGGGCCTAAAATTAGGCTCCATTAAGGTACAGATATCGGCTCTGTCGATTTTCTTCCAAAAAGAACTAGCTTCAGTACCTGAAGTTCAGACATTTGTAAAAAGAGTGATGCATATTCAGCCCCCTTTTGTGCCTCCAGTGGCACCCTGGGATCTCAACGTGGTGTTGAGTTTCCTAAAATCACATTGGTTTGAGCCACTAAAGACCGCGGATCTAAAATATCTCACGTGGAAAGTGGTCATGTTATTGGCCTTGGCTTCGGCCAGGCGTGTATCAGAATTGGCGGCTTTGTCATATAAAAGCCCTTATCTGATTTTCCATATGGATAGGGCAGAATTGAGGACTCGTCCCCAGTTTCTCCCTAAGGTGGTATCTGCTTTTCACTTGAACCAACCTATTGTGGTGCCTGCGGCTACTAGCGACTTGGAGGATTCCAAGTTACTGGACGTAGTCAGGGCCTTGAAAATTTATGTTTCCAGGACGGCTGGAGTCAGGAAAACTGACTCGCTATTTATCCTGTATGCACCCAACAAACTGGGTGCTCCTGCTTCTAAGCAGACTATTGCTCGCTGGATTTGTAGCACAATTCAGCTGGCGCATTCTGCGGCTGGACTGCCGCATCCTAAATCAGTTAAAGCCCATTCTACAAGGAAGGTGGGCTCATCTTGGGCGGCTGCCCGAGGGGTCTCTGCTTTACAACTTTGCCGAGCTGCTACTTGGTCAGGGGCAAACACGTTTGCAAAATTCTACAAATTTGATACCCTGGCTGAGGAGGACCTTGAGTTCTCTCATACGGTGCTGCAGAGTCATCCGCACTTTCCCGCCCGTTTGGGAGCTTTGGTATAATCCCCATGGTCCTTTCGGAGTTCCCAGCATCCACTAGGACGTTAGAGAAAATAAGATTTTACTCACCGGTAAATCTATTTCTCGTAGTCCGTAGTGGATGCTGGGCGCCCATCCCAAGTGCGGATTGTCTGCAATAATTGTACATAGTTATTGTTCACTAAAGGGTTATTGTTATGAGCCATCTGTTGAGAGGCTCAATTATGTTTCATACTGTTAACTGGATATAGTATCACGAGTTATACGGTGTGATTGGTGTGGCTGGTATGAGTCTTACCCGGGATTCAAAATCCTTCCTTATTGTGTCCGCTCTTCCGGGCACAGTATCCTAACTGAGGCTTGGAGGAGGGTCATAGTGGGAGGAGCCAGTGCACACCAGGTAGTCTAAAAGCTTTCTTTTAGTTGTGCCCAGACTCCTGCAGAGCCGCTATTCCCCATGGTCCTTTCGGAGTTCCCAGCATCCACTACGGACTACGAGAAATAGATTTACCGGTGAGTAAAATCTTATTTATTCATCTCTTTAGTTTCACATTGTCTTCATCTTTTCACGATTTATATGTTTTTAACAATATTTCGCCTAAATGTTCTCTTTGTCAAGTGTGACATATTACCCACTTTTTAGGATACTAATAAACGTTATATTTTAAATCCTAGTGCACCGTTAAACAGATCGCTTTCTTTCTTTCTTTGTGCTCTTTCCAATAATTCTAAAGCTTGTAAAAAGAACAGGAGTTCAGGCGATCCTCATTGCTCCAGATTGGCCAAGGAGGGCTCGGTACGCAGATCTGCTGGAAGATCCAAGGCCTCTTCCTCTTCGGGAGGACCTTCTACAACAGGGACCGTTCACTTATCAAAACTTACCACGGCTACGTTTGACAGCATGGAGGTTGAACGCCAGATCCTAGCTCGGAAGGGTATTCCGAGTGCGGTTATTCCTACCCTGATACAGGCTAGGAAGGGAGTAACGTCTAAACATTACCATCCACTTTGGAAAAAGCATGTGTCTTGGTGTGAATTCAAGAAGTTTCCTGTGGTGGAGTTTCAACTTGGTAGGTTTCTCCTCTTCCTGCAAGCAGGTGTGGATATGGGTCTGCGTTTGGGATCCCTGAAGGTCCAGATTTCGGCTTTATCCATTTTCTTCCAGAAACAATTGGTTACCCTCCCTGAGGTTCAGACCTTTTTGAAAGGGGTTCTGCATATCTAACCTCCCTTTGTGGCACCGACGGCACCCTGGGATCTTGACGTGGTGTTGCATTTCCTGCAATCGGATTAGTTTGAGCCTTTACAGGAGGCTGAGGTCGAGTTTCTCACGTGGAAGGCTGTCACATTTTTGGCCTTGGCTTCTGCGTGAAGTGTGTCGGAATTGGGGGCGTTGTCCTGTAAAAGCCCCGATTTAATCTTCCATGAAGATAGAGCGGAGCTCAGGACGCGTCAGCAGTTCCTTCCTAAGGTTGTGTCGGCATTTCATATCAACCAACCTATTGTGGTGCCAGTGGCTACTGACTCCTCAATTGCATCAAAGTCCTTGTATGTTGTAAGGGTTCTGAAGATCTGTGTGAAGAGGATGGCTCGTCACAGAAAGTCAGACACTCTGTTTGTCCTTTATGATCCCAAGAAACTTGGGTGTCCTGCTTCTAAGCAGACAATCTCTCGCTGGATCAGGTTCACTATCCAGCATGCATATTCTACGGCAGGGTTGCTGTGTCCAAAATCTGTTAAGGCCCAATCTACACGTAAAGTGGGTTCTTCCTGGGCGGCTGCCGGGGTGTCTCTGCATTGCAGCTTTGCTGAGCGGCTACTTGGTCTGGGTCGAACACGTTCACAAAGTTTTACAAGTTCGATACTTTGGCCTCTGACCTCAAGTTCAGTCAATCAGTTCTGCAGGAGCCTCCGCGCTCTCCCTCCCGTACTGGGAGCTTTGGTACATCCCCATGGTACTAATATGGACCCCAGCATCCGCTAGGACGTAAGAGAAAATAAGATTTTAATTACTTACCGGTAAATCCTTTTCTCATAGAGAATGCTGGGCGCTCGCCCAGCGCTTCGTTATCCTGCAGTGGTTACTTGGTTCAGTACTGCCTTGTTCTTAGTTGAGTACTGCGTTTTTTTACTGGTTCAGTACTGTTTCAGCTGTTGCTGAGTTTTCTAGCACGTTGGCCGGATTTGCCTTGTTGTGTGAGCTGGTGTGAATCTCGCCACTATCTGTGTATTTCCTTCTCTCGAAGTATGTCGTCTCCTCGGGCACAGTTTCTAGACTGAGTCTGGTAGGAGGGGCATAGAGGGAGGAGCCTGCCCACACTATTAAACTCTTAAAGTGCCAATGGCTCCTAGTGGACCCGTGTATACCCCATGGTACTAATGTGGACCCCAGCATCCTCTACGGACTACGAGAAAAGGATTTACCGTAGGTAATTAAAATCCTATTGTTACTATTTACCTAATGACCGGATTACCCCCCCCCCCCCCCCCCCCCACACACACACACACTGTCCGCACCAGCCTCCTCAGCCCTCCGCTACAGCCAGTGATCTGTAGGAGGCTGACGAGGTGCTGGGAGGCTCCCCTGTATCAATAATCCTGGCTGTAGAAGGACTCCTGCACCTAGGCCGGGATACCACAGCCTCTGGTTTCCTGGTGATCTGCAGGCTGCAGTATGTAGTAGAGTGTGACACCCACCATACGATAACCTCACCACAGTGCGCTGTCCCTACAGTCGTTGGCTGTCATGGTGTGTGACCAGAAAATATCCATAGAGCGGTCTCTCCCTCCTGCCACCTGTCCTAACAATAGGAATTTGGGGGGCACTCAGTATGGGATCCCCTAAAAGTGTTGCTGCCAGCTATAGGCTTCGATGACCGGTATGAAGACACAATGGGGTACATTTACTAACATTCGTAATTTCCGAAAATAGGTCAAAGTTCAATCACGAATGACTTCAACAGTGTAAAACTGCAACTTTTTGAATTTATTACGATGGATTTACTAAGCTGTCGTATTCGTGTTTTTCTTTTCTTCCGATGTCGATGTCATTCGTTTTTTTTTACCTAATTTTACGGCAGTGATTAGCAAAACACTGCCGTTTTTTTTTACAATCAATCTCGGCCGGATCTGTGGGATCCGTGCTGGGGTTCTTTTTATTTTTTATTTTTAATTAAACAATGTAAAATCCCCAAAAAAAATGCGTGGGGTCCCCCCTCCTAAGCATAACCAGCCTCGGGCTCTTTGAGCCGATCCTGGTTGCAGAAATATGGGAAAAAAAATGACAGGGGTTCCCCCATATTTAAGCAACCAGCATCGGGCTCTGCGCCTGGTCCTGGACCCAAAAATACGGGGGACAAAAAGAGTAGGGGTCCCCCGTATTTTTAAAACCAGCACCGGGCTCCACTAGCTGGACAGATAATGCCACAGCCGGGGGTCACTTTTATATAGTGCCCTGCGGCCGTGGCATCAAAAATCCAACTAGTCACCCCTGGCCGGGGTACCCTGGGGGAGTGGGGACCCCTTCAATCAAGGGGTCCCCCCCCCCCCAGCCACCCAAGGGCCAGGGGTGAAGCCCGAGGCTGTCCCCCCCCATCCAATGGGCTGCGGATGGGAGGGCTGATAGCCTTTGTTGTAAAATAACAGATATTGTTTTTAGTAGCAGTACTACAAGTCCCAGCAAGCCTCCCCCGCATGCTGGTACTTGGAGAACCACAAGTACCAGCATGCGGCGGAAAAACGGGCCCGCTGGTACCTGTAGTACTACCACTAAAAAAATACCCAAAAAACCACAAGACACACACACCGTGAAAGTATAATTTTATTACATACATACACACATACATACATACTTACCTTATGTTCCCACGCAGGTCGGTCCTCTTCTCCAGTAGAATCCAAGGGGTACCTGTTGAATAAATTCTACTCACGAGATCCAGGGGTCCAGGGTCCTCGGGGAATCCAGGTGTAATCCACGTACTTGAATAAAACAAAAAAACGGTTGCCCGACCACGAACTGAAAGGTGACCCATGTTTGCACATGGGTCACCTTTCCACGAATGCCAGAAACCCACTTTGCCTTCTGGCTAAGTGGGTTTCTTCAGCCAATCAGGGAGTGCCACGTTGTAGCACTCTCCTGATCAGCTGTGTGCTCCTGTCCTCACTGACAGGCAGCACGCGGCAGTGTTACAATGTAGCGCCTATGCGCTACATTGTAACCAATGATGGGAACTTTCTGCTCAGCGGTGACGTCACTTTAGGTCAACCGCAGGGCAGAAAGTTCCCATCATTGGTTACAATGTAGCGCATAGGCGCTACATTGTAACACTGCCGTGTGCCGCCTGTCAGTGAGGACAGGAGCACACAGCTGATCAGGAGAGTGCTACAACGTGGCACTCCCTGATTGGCTGAAGAAACCCACTTAGCCAGAAGGCAAAGTGGGTTTCTGGCATTCGTGGAAAGGTGACCCATGTGCAAACATGGGTCACCTTTCAGTTCGTGGTCGGGCAACCGTTTTTTTGTTTTATTCAAGTACGTGGATTATCCCTGGATTTGCCGAGGAGCCTGGACCCCTGGATCTCGTGAGTAGAATTTATTCAACAGGTACCCCTTGGATTCTACTGGAGAAGAGGACCGACCTGCGTGGGAACATAAGGTAAGTATGTATGTATGTATGTGTGTATGTATGTAATAAAATTATACTTTCACGGTGTGTGTGTCTTGTGTTTTTTTGGGTATTTTTTTAGTGGTAGTACTACAGGTACCAGCGGGCCCGTTTTTCCGCCGCATGCTGGTACTTGTGGTTCTCCAAGTACCAGCATGCGGGGGAGGCTTGCTGGGACTTGTAGTACTGCTACTAAAAACAATATCTTTTATTTTACAACAAAGGCTATCAGCCCTCCCATCCGCAGCCCATTGGATGGGGGGGGGACAGCCTCGGGCTTCACCCCTGGCCCTTGGGTGGCTGGGGGGGGGGACCCCTTGATTGAAGGGGTTCCCACTCCCCCAGGGTACCCCGGCCAGGGGTGACTAGTTGGATTTTTGATGCCACGGCCGCAGGGCGCTGTATAAAAGTGACCCCCGGCTGTGGCATTATCTGTCCAGCTAGTGGAGCCCGGTGCTGGTTTTAAAAATACGGGGGACCCCTACTCTTTTTGTCCCCCGTATTTTTGGGACCAGGACCAGGCGCAGAGCCCGATGCTGGTTGCTTAAATATGGGGGAACCCCTGTCATTTTTTTCACCATATTTCTGCAACCAGGATCGGCTCAAAGAGCCAGAGGCTGGTTATGCTTAGGAGGGGGGACCCCACGCAATTTTTTTTTTAAAAATAAGCACTTTCCCACCCCTTCCCACTGATATACATGCACGGATCTCATGGATCCGTGCATGCCTATCCAATCACGAATAAAAAAAAAAGTTCTGTTTTTTTTTTTTAGCACTTTTTTACGAGTTGTAATTTTTCACGGCAGTGTTTGTTCTTTTTTGGCTTTGCACTTCTTAGTAAATGACCGAGATTCATACTTAAACAGCCGCGTTTTGACCGATGGTGTATTCATTCGTAATTTTTTACCTGAACTTGCAAAAAATTACGAATGCCCTCATCACTGCCGTGATTAGTGTTTAGTAAATGACCGAGATTAACCGAGATGACACTTTGAAGAAAAAACGGCATCTCGGTCAAAATCGGGAGCTTAGTAAATATACCCCAATGTGGTGACTCCTACCATGATATCCAGCAGTTCCAGCCTGTACAGCCTACACTTTCGCACCCTCTCTTCCCTCTCACAGGGTTACTGTACAGCCTACACTTTCACACCCTCCCTTCCCCCTCACAGGGTTACTGTACAGCCTACACATTCACACCCGCCCTTTCCCCTCACAGGGTTACTGTACAGCCTACACTTTCACACCCTCCCTTCCCCCTCACAGGGTTACTGTACAGCCTACACATTCACACCCGCCCTTCCCCCTCACAGGGTTACTGTACAGCCTACACTTTCACACCCTCCCTTCCCCCTCACAGGGTTACTGTACAGCCTACACATTCACACCCTCCCTTCCCCCTCACAGGGTTACTGTACAGCCTACACATTCACACCCGCCCTTCCCCCTCACAGGGTTACTGTACAGCCTACACATTCACACCCTCCCTTCCCCCTCACAGGGTTACTGTACAGCCTACACTTTCACACCCTCCCTTCCCCCTCACAGGGTTACTGTACAGCCTACACATTCACACCCTCCCTTCCCCCTCACAGGGTTACTGTACAGCCTACACATTCACACCCTCCCTTCCCCCTCACAGGGTTACTGTACAGCCTACACATTCACGCCCGCCCTTCCCCCTCACATGGTTACTGTACAGCCTACACTTTCACCCTCCCTTCCCCCTCACAGGGTTACTGCACAGCCTACACATTCACACCCTCCCTTCCCCCTCACAGGGTTACTGTACAGCCTACACTTTCACACCCTCCCTTCCCCCTCACAGGGTTACTGTACAGCCTACACTTTCACACCCTCCCTTCCCCCTCACAGGGTTACTGTACAGCCTACTTTTTCACACCCTCCCTTCCCCCTCACAGGGTTACTGTACAGCCTACACTTTCACACCCTCCCTTCCCCCTCACAGGGTTACTGTACAGCCTACACTTTCACACCCTCCCTTCCCCCTCACAGGGTTACTGTACAGCCTACACTTTCACACCCTCCCTTCCCCCTCACAGGGTTACTGTACAGCCTACACTTTCACACCCTTCCTTCCCCCTCACAGGGTTACTGTACAGCCTACACTTTCACACCCTCCCTTCCCCCTCACAGGGTTACTGTACAGCCTACACTTTCACACCCTCCCTTCCCCCTCACAGGGTTACTGTACAGCCTACACATTCACGCCCTCCCTTCCCCCTCACAGGGTTACTGTACAGCCTACACATTCACGCCCGCCCTTCCCCCTCACATGGTTACTGTACAGCCTACACTTTCACCCTCCCTTCCCCCTCACAGGGTTACTGCACAGCCTACACATTCACACCCTCCCTTCCCCCTCACAGGGTTACTGCACAGCCTACACATTCACACCCTCCCTTCCCCCTCACAGGGTTACTGTACAGCCTACACATTCACACTCTCCCTTCCCTCTCACAGGGTTACTGTACAGCCTACACTTTCACACCCTCCCTTCCCCCTCACAGGGTTACTGTACAGCCTACACTTTCACACCCTCCCTTCCCCCTCACAGGGTTACTGTACAGCCTACACTTTCACACCCTCCCTTCCCCCTCACAGGGTTACTGTACAGCCTACACTTTCACACCCTCCCTTCCCCCTCACAGGGTTACTGTACAGCCTACACTTTCACACCCTCCCTTCCCCCTCACAGGGTTACTGTACAGCCTACACTTTCACACCCTCCCTTCCCCCTCACAGGGTTACTGTACAGCCTACACTTTCACACCCTCCCTTCCCCCTCACAGGGTTACTGTACAGCCTACACTTTCACACCCTCCCTTCCCCCTCACAGGGTTACTGTACAGCCTACACTTTCACACCCTCCCTTCCCCCTCACAGGGTTACTGTACAGCCTACACTTTCACACCCTCCCTTCCCCCTCACAGGGTTACTGTACAGCCTACACTTTCACACCCTCCCTTCCCCCTCACAGGGTTACTGTACAGCCTACACTTTCACACCCTCCCTTCCCCCTCACAGGGTTACTGTACAGCCTACACTTTCACACCCTCCCTTCCCCCTCACAGGGTTACTGTACAGCCTACACTTTCACACCCTCCCTTCCCCCTCACAGGGTTACTGTACAGCCTACACTTTCACACCCTCACTTCCCCCTGACCGGGTTACTGTACAGCCTACACATTCATACCCTTCCTTCCCCCTCACAGGGTTACTGTGCATCGCAGGGTGTTTATAAAAGTAATAGAAATGGGGGGTGGCTTTTTTGTTTCTGGGCTGATAAGCTACAAGTCTCAGCAAGCCCAAACTGTGTGGCTTTCAGGACCCACACGTGCTAATCTTCCCCAGCCTTCAGGGCTCGCTGGAACCTGTAGGGGTCCAAATGGGGGGAAGCACTTGCCTGAAAGATGCCCCTGCCCCTCCCTCATCATTGGCCGCACTCAGACTGGGGAGGGGGCAGAACTTGATTAATTCTACACGCTCATTCCACAGTCATTGTTATTCGTCCCATCCGTTCTAGGATATACACACAGAAAATAGGAGTATAACTGAAGGTGTCTCTCATCCTGACACCCACAAACTCGTGGGTACCCTTGTTTGTAAGAGGGGCGGTTCCTCTATCAAATAATGTGGCCCCTAAGAAATTATTATGGGGACTGCTCCTGCACTACAAAAATAATTGTAATGGCCAGGAATGGAAAAAGATCTCTCCATTCTTACGCACCATCCTGGCACCTACACACCAGGGGCAGCCTCCGGCACCTATAATATTGCCTGGTAATGGTCAAGCTGTGTCTCTCTGCACTGCAGACTCACAGAGATGGGGGAGGGGTCCTTACTCCACACAACCTCCCCCATCCTGGCAACTACACACTCTGAGGCAGTCTCCAGCTTGCCCCTATAGTACTGTCTGGAATTGGTCAGGCTCTGTCTCCCTGCACTGCAGACTTACATATAGATCTGGCAGATGGGGGAAGGGCCCTCACTCTGCACAACTTCCCCCATCTGTCACGATTCCAGGCACCGCGATTCTCCAGATATGCCAATCTGAGTTCGCTGCCCATGACACCTTACTGATTAGCTCAGCGTGTGTGGTAAATCAATGCTGTAACTGCCACCAGCAGAAGTACCTTTTGGGTCAAGCCCAGGGTGAGCTACTGCCCCCAAACACAATTTTTTATACGTAAAAATTAGGTAACATGAACCTCTCTGGGTTTGAGTGTGAAAACACAGAATCCAGAGCTAAGATTAAGAATTTTAATCCAAGTCAAAGCTTCAAACCTACTTACAGAAAAGAAAGGTTACAAGAATATAATAGATTAAATAGTCACTCAAGTAATTACAATTCCAAAAATAAAATAAGGGTAAAAAGGGACAACGTTCATATCACCTAGGCAGGGCTGAACGCTGATTGAGGTGAAGTCTCCACTGGTAGGTATGTTTCATCATGATCATCTAGATCCCTTCACGACAGTGAACGCATTGCAGCAAGCGTTTCTCATACTTAAACCCAGTGCAGGTCCCCGCTTGGAAGCATTTTAACCCTCGCAAAACCAAAGTGGATTGAGTCTCTGCTTACACTGGCGATTCTCAGCCATTCTGGCAGGGGCCTTCTCTTTATGGCAATGTTTGAAGCTCTGGACCTGGTCTGGTAATCAGCCAGGACTTTGTTATTACAATAGGGCCTATGAAGGACAGTTCACGCCCTGCTGGCCATAGCATCTCTGGGGGATTTCCCCAGGGCACTTAGGTCCTAATTCAGGGTGGATCACAAAACCATGTGCACTGCAGGGGAGGCAGATGTAACATGTGCAGAGAGAGTTAGATTTGGGTGGGTTATTTTGTTTCTGTGCAGGGTAAATACTGGCTGCTTTATTTTTACACTGCTATTTAGATTTCAGTTTGAACACCCCCCCCACCCAAACCTAACTCTCTCTGTGCATGTTACATCTGCCCCACCTGCAGTGCACATGTTACATCTGCCCCCCCCTGCACATGTTACATCTGCCCCCCCCTGCACATGTTACAACTGCCCCCCCTGCACTGCACATGTTGCATCTGCCCCCCCCCCCCCCTCCCCGCACTGCACATGTTATATCTGGCCCCCCCCCCTGCACATGTTACATCTGCCCCCCCCCCAGCCTAATACATGTTCCACACAGTATACATTGCTAAATCACCCAATGCAGAAAATACACTATGGATCATGCCCACTCCGTCCCTTACACCATCCTGGCACCTACACCCCCGGGGGCAGCCTCTGGCGTGCCCCTATAGTGCTGTCTGGTAATGGTCTGTCTCCCTGCACTGCGGAGTCACATATAGAGATGGGGGAGGGGTCCTTAATCTCCCCCCCCCCCCCCCCCATCCTGGTATAAACACACCCGGGGAATCTGGCGTGCTCCTATAGGCGGTCATTCGACCCGTTCGCACGCTGCACTTCTTCACAGCCGTGTGATCTGGTCGGAACTGCGCATGTGCGGCGGCCTCATTGTGCAGGTGTGTCGTGGCCCGGCGACGCCGCAAATGAAGAAAGCGGTCACAGCGGCAACCGCAAGAAGATTGACAGGAGGAAGGCATTCCGGGGCGTCAACTGACCGTTTTCCGGGAGTGGTTTCGGCGAACGCAGGCGTATCCAGGCGTTTGGAGGGCAGATGTCTGACGTCAATTCCAGGACCATCATCGCTGGATCGATCGCACAGGGTAAGTAAGTCTGACCCTGGTGTCGTCTTTTACACAAAAAACTTTTTTAGCATAGCATGGTGCACAAGCGATCGCAGCCCTGCTATAGATACACCCTCCCCCATAGGCGGCGTCTAGTTGATCGCACGGGCAGCAAAAAGTTGCTACGTGCGAATAACTGGGAATGACCCCCATAGTGCTGTCTGGTAATGGTCAGGCCCTGACTCGCATATAGACGGATGCATGGATTAATGAACACAGAACCACACGTGCATTTAACTCATTCTCCTGTATTTTAAGTTCAAAAAATAAAATAAAAAAAGACTTTGGCAATTTAGGTGGATGGTAATTGTGATGTGCAGAGACGTAGGGTAATACACTGGTATCTGGAAATTCAAAGTCTTCAGGGAAATAATGAGTTCCACTGTGACCATCATAAAAACGCCCAAATAGGCTCAGCACAGGGTTTAGGCTTGTTGTAAGGCTTCGATGTTATCGGGGCTTAGATTCGGATCAGGTCGCCTTTCAGGTGCCACCTGCAGATATTCAGAGGGCTCTGGAGTTTAAATGACACTTTTGAAACTTTCAGGAGACCGTGATGACGTCACAGCGTGTGTCAGGGGTGATGTCACAGCGTAGCTCTGATTGGACACTGGAGGACCGTGCTGTTATTTGTACTGAGCGCTATGGGTCGGGCAGCATTCAGAGATACGTACAGCGTGAAGATGACACCATCTCCTGCGAGAGACGCCACACACACCGCTACCACTCTATAAAAGACTGCTTTGTGGTGAGCAAATGTGATCATATTCCCACCAATGTACCTACCTCTGCATACACGGAGTACCTACCTCTCCCCTGCCTCTGACAGACACGCTGTACTTCTCTCTCCCCTGCCTCTGACACACGGTGTACCTATCTCTCTCCCCTGCCTCTGACAGACACGGTGTACCTCTCTCTCCCCTGCCTCTGACAGACACGGTGTACCTCTCTCTCCCCTGCCTCTGACAGACACGGTGTACCTCTCTCCCCTGCCTCTGACAGACACGGTGTACCTCTCTCTCCCCTGCCTCTGACAGACACGGTGTACCTCTCTCTCTCCCCTGCCTCTGACAGACACGGTGTACCTCTCTCTCTCCCCTGCCTCTGACAGACACGGTGCACCTCTCTCTCTCCCCTGCCTCTGACAGACACGGTGTACCTCTCTCTCTCCCCTGCCTCTGACAGACACGGTGTACCTCTCTCTCTCCCCTGCCTCTGACAGACACGGTGTACCTCTCTCTCTCCCCTGCCTCTGACAGGCACGGTGTACCTCTCTCTCTCCCCTGCCTCTGACAGACACGGTGTACCTTTCTCTCTCCCCTGCATCTGACAGACACGGTGTACCTCTCTCTCCCCTGCCTCTGACAGACACGGTGTACCTCTCTCTCTCCCCTGCCTCTGACAGACACGGTGTACCTCTCTCTCTCCCCTGCCTCTGACAGACACGGTGTACCTCTCTCTCTCCCCTGCCTCTGACAGACACGCTGTACCTCCCTCTCTCTCCCCTGCCTCTGACAGACACGGTGTACCTCCCTCTCTCTCCCCTGCCTCTGACAGACACGGTGTACCTCTCTCTCCCCTGCCTCTGACAGACACGGTGTGCCTCCCTCTCCCCTGCCTCTGACAGACACGGTGTGCCTCTCTCTCCCCTGCCTCTGACAGACACGGTGTACCTCTCTCTCCCCTGCCTCTGACAGACACGGTGTGCCTCCCTCTCCCCTGCCTCTGACAGACACGGTGTACCTCCCTCTCCCCTGCCTCTGACAGACACGCTGTACCTCTCTCTCTCCCCTGCCTCTGACAGACACGCTGTACCTCTCTCTCTCCCCTGCCTCTGACAGACACGCTGTACCTCTCTCTCCCCTGCCTCTGACAGACACTGTGTACCTCCCTCTCCCCTGCCTCTGACAGACACGGTGTACCTCCCTCTCCCCTGCCTCTGACAGACACGGTGTACCTCTCTCTCCCCTGCCTCTGACAGACACGGTGTACCTCCCTCTCCCCTGCCTCTGACAGACACGGTGTACCTCCCTCTCCCCTGCCTCTGACAGACACGGTGTACCTCCCTCTCCCCTGCCTCTGACAGACACGGTGTACCTCCCTCTCCCCTGCCTCTGACAGACACGGTGTACCTCCCTCTCCCCTGCCTCTGACAGACACGGTGTACCCCTCTCTCCCCTGCCTCTGACAGACACGGTGTACCCCTCTCTCCCCTGCCTCTGACAGACACGGTGTACCTCTCTCTCTCCCCTGCCTCTGACAGACACGGTGTACCTCTCTCTCTCCCCTGCCTCTGACAGACACGCTGTACCTCTCTCTCTCCCCTGCCTCTGACAGACACGCTGTACCTCTCTCCCCTGACAGACACGCTGTACCTCTCTCTCTCCCCTGCCTCTGGCAGATACGCTGTACCTCTCTCTCTCCCCTGCCTCTGGCAGACACGCTGTACCTCTCTCTCTCCCCTGCCTCTGGCAGACACGCTGTACCTCTCTCTCTCCCCTGACAGACACGCTGTACCTCTCTCTCTCCCCTGCCTCTGGCAGATACGCTGTACCTCTCTCTCTCCCCTGCCTCTGGCAGACACGCTGTACCTCTCTCTCTCCCCTGCCTCTGGCAGACACGCTGTACCTCTCTCTCTCCCCTGCCTCTGGCAGACACGCTGTACCTCTCTCTCTCCCCTGCCTCTGGCAGACACGCTGTACCTCTCTCTCTCCCCTGCCTCTGGCAGACACGCTGTACCTCTCTCTCTCCCCTGCCTCTGGCAGACACGCTGTACCTCTCTCTCTCCCCTGCCTCTGGCAGACACGCTGTACCTCTCTCTCTCCCCTGCCTCTGGCAGACACGCTGTACCTCTCTCTCTCCCCTGCCTCTGGCAGACACGCTGTACCTCTCTCTCTCCCCTGCCTCTGGCAGACACGCTGTACCTCTCTCTCTCCCCTGCCTCTGGCAGACACGCTGTACCTCTCTCTCTCCCCTGCCTCTGGCAGACACGCTGTACCTCTCTCTCTCCCCTGCCTCTGGCAGACACGCTGTACCTCTCTCTCTCCCCTGCCTCTGGCAGACACGCTGTACCTCTCTCTCTCCCCTGGATATGTAGAAGGTGAGAAAACTGAATGTTCTTTGTGTTTCAGTCTCTCTTCCTCCCTCATGGATTCCCGGACAGTGTGAGTGATGATTACTTGGAGTATCAGCTCTGGGACACCCTGCAGGTAACACGACCTATGTCTGTATCACCTCTCCCACCTGTCTCTCACTGCGTGTCACCTCTCCCACCTATCTCTCACTACCTGTCACCTCTCCCACCTGTCTCTCACTGCCTGTCACCTCTCCCACCTGTCTCTCACTGCCTGTCACCTCTCCCACCTGTCTCTCACTGCCTGTCACCTCTCCCACCTGTCTCTCACTGCCTGTCACCTCTCCCACCTGTCACCTCTCCCACCTGTCTCTCACTGCCTGTCACTTCCCCCACCTGTCTCTCACTGCCTGTCACTTCTCCCACCTGTCTCTCACTGCCTGTCTCCCTCTCCCACCTGTCTCTCACTGCCTGTCTCCCTCTCCCACCTATCTCTCACTGCCTGTCTTCCTCTCCCACCTGTCTCTCACTGCCTGTCTCCCTCTCCCACCTGTCTGTCTCTCACTGCCTGTCTCCCTCTCCCACTTGTCTCTCTTTCACTGCCTGTCTCCCTCTCCCACCTGTCTCTCTCTCACTGCCTGTCTCCCTCTCCCAGGCTTTCTCCAGTAGTGTTACCGGTTCTCTGGCGACTCATTCACTTCTCCGCGGCTCAGGAGTTGGGGACGGATCAGCCACCGTCACCGCCGCTACCATCACCTGGATCCTGAGAGGTGCCGGCTGTATTATGTATACCCTGTCACTGCTCCCACCGTACACCCATCTCTCATACACTGGCGGTCTCTCTCTTATACCCTCTGTCACTGCTCCCACCGTACACCCATCTCTCATACACTGGCGGTCTCTCTCTCTTATACCCTCTGTCACTGCTCCCACCGTACACCCATCTCTCATACACTGGCGGTCTCTCTCTTATACCCTCTGTCACTGCTCCCACCGTACACCCATCTCTCATACACTGGCGGTCTCTCTCTTATACCCTCTGTCACCGCTCCCACCGTACACCCATCTCTCATACACTGGCGGTCTCACTCTTATACCCTCTGTCACTGCTCCCACCGTACACCCATCTCATACACTGGCGGTCTCTCTCTTATACCCTCTGTCACCGCTCCCACCGTACCCCCATCTCTCATACACTGGCGGTCTCTCTCTCTTATACCCTCTGTCACTGCTCCCACCGTACACCCATCTCTCATACACTGGCGGTCTCTCTCTTATACCCTCTGTCACCGCTCCCACCGTACCCCCATCTCTCATACACTGGCGGTCTCTCTCTGATCCCCTCTGTCACTGCTCCCACCGTACACCCATCTCTCATACACTGGCGGTCTCTCTCTTATACCCTCTGTCACCGCTCCCACCGTACCCCCATCTCTCATACACTGGCGGTCTCTATCTGATCCCCTCTGTCACTGCTCCCACCGTACACCCATCTCTCATACACTGGCGGTCTCTCTCTTATACCCTCTGTCACTGCTCCCACCGTACACCCATCTCTCATACACTGGCGGTCTCTCTCTCTGATCCCCTCTGTCACTGCTCCCACCGTACACCCATCTCTCGTACACTGGCGGTCTCTCTCTCTTATACCCTCTGTCACTGCTCCCACCGTACCCCCATCTCTCATACACTGGCGGTCTCTCTCTCTCTGATCCCCTCTGTCACTGCTCCCACCGTACACCCATCTCTCATACACTGGCGGTCTCTCTCTCTCTGATCCCCTCTGTCACTGCTCCCACCGTACACCCATCTCTCGTACACTGGCGGTCTCTCTCTCTTATACCCTCTGTCACTGCTCCCACCGTACACCTATCTCTCATACACTGGCGGTCTCTCTCTAAAAACCCTCTGTCACTGCTCCCACCGTACACCCATCTCTCGTACACTGTCGGTCTCTCTCTGATCCCCTCTGTCACTGCTCCCACCGTACACCCATCTCTCATACACTGGCGGTATCTCTCTTATACCCTCTGTCACTGCTCTCACCGTACACCCGTCTCTCATACACTGGCGGTATCTCTCTTATACCCTCTGTCACTGACTGCTCCCACCGTACACCCATCTCTCGTACACTGGCGGTCTCTCTCTTATACCCTCTGTCACTGCTCCCACCGTACACCCATCTCTCGTACACTGGCGGTCTCTCTCTTATACCCTCTGTGACAGGACGGTACCGTACGAAAGCACTCGCCGCTTTCGCGTCCCGTCGACTGCGCACAGAATGGAAGGTCAAGCCGCACGAGGCCTGACCACATAGGGGATTCCCGCTTACCGTCAGTAACCGCCTGTTACTGACTCCACCCACTGCCTTGTGGGCGGGTTCTCGCTGCCACCACCAAACTCCTAACCTGCCGTGGCGTTTGGAACCACGGTTCTGCTCTGTATGTGCCGACGCACTGCCTTACCACAGCTGTGTGGTGCTGACGAATCCCCACTAGCCACTTGCTAGGCCTCTACCGGTAGCTGGCGGAAGGCGGAGCTTGGAGACGCTAGGTACTTCCCTGGACAGCCGGAGGACGGGGCTAGGTTTGGCCTAACCCTGTTGGTCACAAGATGAAGCAGTCTAATTGAGGCAATGATGTTTATTGCTCAATAACCTTTAAAAAGGCTCCTCCCTATTGCTAGGGGTAACAGCATACAATCAGATGTTTTCAGCAGAAAACTCCTATGGGCCAACTGCCCTCCTTTTATCCCTCTCCAAGACCCCTTACCACAGGGGGTAAGCCCGCCCTGTGGTGCACAACCAATCAATGTTTACCCATGAGCTGTGCATGCCTTGGTCTCATGCACAGCTAACATTGTCCCCTATGGACAGGGCGAGTGGTCGGTCTCCTTTGACTCTCCCATCTTGGAGGATCAGGATACGCCCAGGTGCCGTTCAGTCTGGCTTGGGGGAAGTTTTCCCTCCTAAACTAACTTCCAGAAACCTGCCCGGGACCTAGCCCACTGGCTGCAGCCTGGATTTGGGCTCCAGAGCTGGGCAGCCTGGCTCCCCGGTCCAGGTCTCTAGGCCACTGCGGGTGATCTCCATGGAGCTCCAAGAAACCACTCAGCTTGTTTCATAGCTGAGCTGCTTCTTTCTCCCTGTGCCCCTTGGAAGTGTGAGGCTGGATGGGAAAGCATTCCGTTTTTGGGGAAAAGGTCTGGGAGAATCCATCAGCCTGCACAGCCATGGATTCCCCCCTCCTGGGACACACAATCAAGTAAGTGCAATTTACCTTTAAATACATTACATTTAAATCACACTGTACATGTTATACATTTAAATACACTCTGAGCCTGCACAGGCTCCACATACCTAGGCACTGCAGTGCCTTACAACACACTGTACTTTCTATTATTTTACACAATGTCTGGTTTGTGGAATACTGTCCTAGTCCTGCAGCCTGGCTGCTAGGACCCTGTCTGTTCTGGCTCCCCTAGCCCTGCAGCCTGGCTGCTATGGCTCTCTCAGTGCTGGAGGTATGGGGCTGGCTTCCCCCACCCTCCAGCCTGCCTGCCACTGGGGTCCAGGGAGCTGTCTCTCCCTGTCCCCCCAGTGTGGCACTACCTTTGTGGCCTCGCCGCACGCAGCGGCGCACCCCCCTGTACTGAAGCCCGGCGGCCCGGGACACTGGTCCCGGCCGCCGTGACTCTGGCTCTGCTGTAGCGCTGAGGCGCCGGGAGCGTAGCTTCCGGACCCCAGCGCTCATCAGCCTAACTGCACCCACGCCGCTAGGGGGCCGGCTAGCCCGGTCCCCCATGAGCGGCGCCTGTGGTGGCCTCGCCGCGCAGGGAGCCGGCTAGCCCGGTCCCCTGTATGCGGCGCTGATTCCGTGGTGCCTCGCCGCAGCGTCCGGCGGGTAGCCGGGCTGCGGCGCACCCCCCCTTGCTGGCCAGCAGCCCGGGACGTCCGTCCCGGCTGCTGCGGCTGGCCACCCGTGCTGGGCTGAGGCGCCGGGAGCAGAGCTCCCGGCCCCCAGCAGCGGCTCTCCCTTCTCCCCGGCGCGCACACTCCAGTGCGCCCGGGGCTGCACCGACCGCTGCCGGGAGCGGAGCTCCCGGACTCCGGCGGTCGGCGGCTCCCCTCTCTTCCGGCGCGCACACTCCAGTGCGCCCGGGGCTGCACTGACCGCTGCCGGGAGCGGAGCTCCCGGACTCCGGCGGTCAGCAGCTGCCCTCTCCCCCCGGCGCGCACACTCGGCTGAGCGCGCCGGGGGCTGCCCTCACTGCCGTGGTCTCCGGAGGGGTCCGGGACCACGGCACATCATAAAGTACATTTCCCCAAACATATCTACCAACATTTTACAAACACGGCGCCTAGCGCCCATTACTTTTTAAATATGGCGCCCATTGTCCTGTAGAATGGCGCCGGGCACTAGGGGTTAACCCCTTCAGTGCCGCAGGTGGCCATTCTCCTCGTGGCTGGGGTCCTCTCCGGCCACACCCTCTGTCACCGCTCCCACCGTACACCCATCTCTCATACACTGGCGGTCTCTCTCTTATACCCTCTGTCACCGCTCCCACCGTACACCCATCTCTCATACACTGGCTGTATTATGTATACCCTCTGTCACTGCTCCCACCGTACACCCATCTCTCGTACACTGGCGGTCTCACTCTTATACCCTCTGTCACTGCTCCCACCGTACCCCCATCTCTCATTCACTGGCGGTCTCACTCTTATACCCTCTGTCACTGCTCCCACCGTACACCCATCTCTCATACACTTGCGGTCTCTCTCTTATACTCTGTCACTGCTCCCACCGTACACCCATCTCTCATACATTGGCGGTCTCTCTCTTATACCCTCTGTCACTGCTCCCACCGTACACCCTTCTCTCGTACATTGGCGGTCTCTCTCTTATACCCTCTGTCACTGCTCCCACCGTACACCCATCTCTCATACACTGGCGGTCTCTCTCTTATACCCTCTGTCACTGCTCCCACCGTACACCCATCTCTCATACACTGGCGGTCGCTCTCTTATACCCTCTGTCACTGCTCCCACTGTACACCCATCTCTCATACACTGGCGGTCTCTCTCTCTGATCCCCTCTGTCACTGCTCCCACCGTACACCCATCTCTCATACACTGGCGGTCTCTCTCTTATACCCTCTGTCACTGCTCCCACCGTACACCCATCTCTCATACACTGGCGGTCTCTCTCTTATACCCTCTTTCACTGCTCCCACCGTACACCCATCTCTCGTACACTGGCGGTCTCTCTCTTATACCCTCTGTCACTGCTCCCACCGTACACCCATCTCTCATACACTGGCGGTCTCTCTCTGATCCCCTCTGTCACTGCTCCCACCGTACACCCATCTCTCATACACTGGCGGTCTCTCTCTTATACCCTCTGTCACTGCTCCCACCGTACACCCATCTCTCATACACTGGCGGTCTCTCTCTTATACCCTCTGTCACTGCTCCCACCGTACACCCATCTCTCATACACTGGCGGTCTCTCTCTTATACCCTCTGTCACTGCTCCCACCGTACACCCATCTCTCATACACTGGCGGTCTCTCTCTTAT
>NC_086450.1:516195201-516372818 GCF_028390025.1 Pseudophryne corroboree | reverse complement strand
GGTGTACAGGTAGGAGGCACACAGGTAGGGGTGGTACAGGTAGGAGGCGCACAGTTAGGGGTGGCACAGGTAGAAGGCGCACAGGTAGGAGGTGCACAGGTAGGGGTGGTACAGGTAGGAGGTGCACAGGTAGGAGGTACAAGGTAGGGGTGGTACAGGTAGGAGGCACACAGGTAGGGGTGGAACAGGTAGGCGCACAGATGGGGGTGGTACAGGTAGGAGGCACACAGGTAGGAGGCACACAGGTAGGGGTGCACAGGTAGAAGGCACACAGGTAGGGGTGGCACAGGTAGGAGGCGCACAGGTAGGGGCGACACAGGTAGGAGGTGCACAGGTAGGAGGCACACAGGTAGGGGTGGTACAGGTAGGAGGCGCACAGGTAGGGGAGGCACAGGTAGGAGGCACACAGGTAGGGGTGGTACAGGTAGGAGGCACACAGGTAGGGGTAGGTAGGGGTGCACAGGTAGGAGGCACACAGGTAGGGGTGGCACAGGTACGAGGCGCACAGGTAGGGGTGGCACAGGTAGGAGGTGCACAGGTAGGAGGCACACAGGTAGGGGTGGTACAGGTAGGGGAGGCACAGGTAGGGGTGGTACAGGTAGGAGGTGCACAGGTAGGAGGCACACGGGTAGGGGTGGTACAGGTAGGAGGCGACAGGTAGGGACTCATTGATTTATCACACTCACTCAGATTCCCCTCTCCGGCCGGAGAAGGGAACACGGCACTTTCAACTGTGCACAAACAGAGCGCTCACGTGACACTGAACGTGACGCACGAACCCGGAAGCAGCAGGACGGGACACAGACAAGGAGGAGACGGAGGAGACCGGCGGCCGCTGGACAGCGCGCGGACCGAAGGAGACAGAAGACACCGAGGACTGGTAGCCTGAGGTGGGGAAAGCAGAGACGCGGCTCACCGGCGGCAGGCAAAAAACCTGCCCCCGGCGGTAAGTCTAAATACACACAGCCCACGGTCCCACACCTCAGCGCTGCACATAGAGGCTTGATGACAGGCGGGACGCCGCACTGATCATACACCGTTAGTACCATCTGACACCCAGTCTCAGAGTGAACATAGGCACTCACCACTCCTAAGGTAAAGGTGACCCGCAGGGCACACCTGACATTCACCCGAGCTGGGGTCTATTTTGTATACCATTAGGAAGGTATACCTTGTAAAGGGTAGTCTGCAGGACATACCTGACAGTGGTGAGCAAATAACATTAAGGAACCATTAATATACCTCAAAGAGGTTGCTGATATAAGGACAGCCTATATACTGCCATTGGACACCGCATACACAAATAAAGTATATGGCACCTATCCTCCCAGAGTGATCATTACCTCACACACACATTCACGGGAAAACACAGAGAACAATCACATATCTACAGATTTCACTCAATTCATAACACCCCATTCTATTCACCCCTCCTACTCACCATTCAGCGCGCTAACCTTTCCAAATATTATTCCACAGGTAGGAGGCACACAGGTAGGGGTGGTACAGGTAGGTGCACAGGTAGGGGTGGTACAGGTAGGTGCACAGGTAGGGGTGGTACAGGTAGGGGTGGCACAGGTAGGAGGCACACAGGTAGGGTGGCACAGGTAGGGGTGGCACAGGTAGGAGGTGCACAGGTAGGGGTGGTACAGGTAGGGGTGGTAAAGGTAGGGGTGGCACAGGTAGGAGGCACACAGGTAGGGGTGGTACAGGTAGGGGTGGCACAGTTAGGCGCACAGATGGGGGTGGTACAGGTAGGAGGCGCACAGGTAGGGGTGGCACAGGTAGGAGGCACACAGGTAGGGGTGCACAGGTAGGAGGCACACAGGTAGGGGTGGTACAGGTAGGAGGCGCACAGGTAGGGGCGGCACAGGTAGGAGGTACACAGGTAGGGGTGGTACAGGTAGGAGGCGCACAGGTAGGGGAGGCACAGGTAGGTGTACAGGTAGGAGGCACACAGGTAGGGGTGGTACAGGTAGGAGGCGCACAGGTAGGAGGCACACAGGTAGGGGTGGCACAGGTAGGAGGTGCACAGGTAGGAGACACAGGTAGGGGTGGCACAGGTAGGAGGCACACAGGTAGGGGTGGCACAGGTAGGAGGCACACAGGTAGGGGTGGTACAGGTAGGAGGCACACAGGTAGGGGTGGCACAGGTAGGCGCACAGATGGGGGTGGTACAGGTAGGAGGCACACAGGTAGGAGGCACACAGGTAGGGGTGGCACAGGTAGGAGGCACACAGGTAGGGGTGGCACAGGTAGGCGCACAGATGGGGGTGGTACAGGTAGGAGGCACACAGGTAGGGGTGGTACAGGTAGGAGGCGCACAGGTAGTGGAGGCACAGGTAGGTGTACAGGTAGGAGGCACACAGGTAGGGGTGGTACAGGTAGGAGGCGCACAGTTAGGGGTGGCACAGGTAGGGGTGGCACAGGTAGGAGGCACACAGGTAGGAGGTGCACAGGTAGGGGTGGTACAGGTAGGAGGTGCACAGGTAGGGGTGGCACAGGTAGGAGGTACAAGGTAGGGGTGGTACAGGTAGGAGGCACACAGGTAGGGGTGGAACAGGTAGGCGCACAGATGGGGGTGGTACAGGTAGGAGGCACACAGGTAGGAGGCACACAGGTAGGGGTGCACAGGTAGAAGGCACACAGGTAGGGGTGGCACAGGTAGGAGGCGCACAGGTAGGGGCGACACAGGTAGGAGGTGCACAGGTAGGAGGCACACAGGTAGGAGGCGCACAGGTAGGGGAGGCACAGGTAGGAGGCACACAGGTAGGGGTGGTACAGGTAGGAGGCGCACAGGTAGGGGTGGCACAGGTAGGAGGCACACAGGTAGGGGTGCACAGGTAGGAGGCACACAGGTAGGGGTGGCACAGGTACGAGGCGCACAGGTAGGGGTGGCACAGGTAGGAGGTGCACAGGTAGGAGGCACACAGGTAGGGGTGGTACAGGTAGGGGTGGCACAGGTAGGTGTACAGGTAGGAGGCACACAGGTAGGGGTGGTACAGGTAGGAGGTGCACAGGTAGGAGGCACACGGGTAGGGGTGGTACAGGTAGGAGGCGACAGGTAGGGACTCATTGATTTATCACACTCACTCACAGATTCCCCTCTCCGGCCGGAGAAGGGAACACGGCACTTTCAACTGTGCACAAACAGAGCGCTCACGTGACACTGAACGTGACGCACGAACCCGGAAGCAGCAGGACGGGACACAGACAAGGAGGAGACGGAGGAGACCGGCGGCCGCTGGACAGCGCGCGGACCGAAGGAGACAGAAGACACCGAGGACTGGTAGCCTGAGGTGGGGAAAGCAGAGACGCGGCTCACCGGCGGCAGGCAAAAAACCTGCCCCCGGCGGTAAGTCTAAATACACACAGCCCACGGTCCCACACCTCAGCGCTGCACATAGAGGCTTGATGACAGGCGGGACGCCGCACTGATCATACACCGTTAGTACCATCTGACACCCAGTCTCAGAGTGAACATAGGCACTCACCACTCCTAAGGTAAAGGTGACCCGCAGGGCACACCTGACATTCACCCGAGCTGGGGTCTATTTTGTATACCATTAGGAAGGTATACCTTGTAAAGGGTAGTCTGCAGGACATACCTGACAGTGGTGAGCAAATAACATTAAGGAACCATTAATATACCTCAAAGAGGTTGCTGATATAAGGACAGCCTATATGCTGCCATTGGACACCGCATACACAAATAAAGTATATGGCACCTATCCTCCCAGAGTGATCATTACCTCACACACACATTCACGGGAAAACACAGAGAACAATCACATATCTACAGATTTCACTCAATTCATAACACCCCATTCTATTCACCCCTCCTACTCACCATTCAGCGCGCTAACCTTTCCAAATATTATTCCACAGGTAGGAGGCACACAGGTAGGGGTGGTACAGGTAGGTGCACAGGTAGGGGTGGTACAGGTAGGTGCACAGGTAGGGGTGGTACAGGTAGGGGTGGCACAGGTAGGAGGCACACAGGTAGGGTGGCACAGGTAGGGGTGGCACAGGTAGGAGGTGCACAGGTAGGGGTGGTACAGGTAGGAGGCACACAGGTAGGGGTGCACAGGTAGGAGGCACACAGGTAGGGGTGGCACAGGTAGGAGGTGCACAGGTAGGAGGCACACAGGTAGGGGTGGTACAGGTAGGAGGCGCACAGGTAGGGGAGGCACAGGTAGGTGTACAGGTAGGAGGCACACGGGTAGGGGTGGTACAGGTAGGAGGCGACAGGTAGGAGGTGCACAGGTAGGAGGCACACAGGTAGGCCTAGCTCCTCCACCTGATGTCAGAGCTCCTTTAGCTCACTTGCTTTTAGCATCTATCTTAAGGCCACACCCCTTTTCCAGCAAATGCTATGACATGCCCTAGTGTGAGCACAGGACCCTTTTAAATTCTCCATACCCCCACTACATCATTTCCACTTCGACCACTGTAAGTATATATATATATATATATATATATATATCCAGATGGTCGACACTCACACCTTATATATTAGATCGCTGGGGTAGCAACCCATGTTAGAGGCTCATAATGAGATTCACAAACAAAAAAAAACAGGTAGGAGGTGCACAGGTAGGGGTGGCACAGGTAGGAGGCACACAGGTAGGGGTGGCACAGGTAGGAGGTGCACAGGTAGGGGTGGTACAGGTAGGGGTGGTACAGGTAGGGGTGGTACAGGTAGGAGGCACACAGGTAGGGGTGGCACAGGTAGGAGGCGCACAGGTTGGAGGCACATAGGTAGGGGTGGCACAGGTAGGAAGCACACAGGTAGGGGGTGGCACAGGTAGGAGGCGCACAGTTAGGGATGGCACAGGTAGGAGGCACACAGGTAGGGGTGGTACAGGTAGGAGGTGCACAGGTAGGGGTGGCACAGGTAGGAGGCACACAGGTAGGGGTGGCACAGGTAGGAGGTGCACAGGTAGGGGTGGTACAGGTAGGAGGTACACAGGTAGGGGTGGTACAGGTAGGAGGCACACAGGGGTGGCACAGTTAGGCGCACAGATGGGGGTGGCACAGGTAGGAGGCACACAGGTAGGGGAGCACAGGTAGGAGGCACACAGGTAGGGGTGGTACAGGTAGGAGGCGCACAGGTAGGGGCGGCACAGGTAGGAGGTGCACAGGTAGGAGGCACACAGGTAGCGGTGGTACAGGTAGGAGGCGCACAGGTAGGGGAGGCACAGGTAGGTGTACAGGTAGGAGGCACACAGGTAGGGCTGGTATAGGTAGGAGGCGCACAGGTAGGAGGCACACAGGTAGGGGTGGCACAGGTAGTAGGTGCACAGGTAGGGGTGGTACAGGTAGGAGGTGCACAGGTAGGGGCGGCACAGGTAGGAGGTGCACAGGTAGGAGGCACACAGGTAGGGGTGGTACAGGTAGGAGGCGCACAGGTAGGGGCGGCACAGGTAGGTGTACAGGTAGGAGGCACACAGGTAGGGGTGGTACAGGTAGGAGGCGCACAAGTAGGAGGTGCACAGGTAGGAGGCACACAGGTAGGAGGTGCACAGGTAGACACACAAGTAGGGGTGGTACAGGTAGGGGTGGTACAGGTAGGAGGTGCACAAGTAGGAGGTGCACAGGTAGGAGACACACAGGTAGGGGTGGTACAGGTAGGTGCACAGGTAGGGGTGGCACAGGTAGGAGGTACACAGGTAGGGGTGGTACAGGTAGGAGGCGCACAGGTAGGGGCGGCACAGGTAGGTGTACAGTTAGGAGGCACACAGGTAGGGGTGGCACAGGTAGGAGGCGCACAGGTATGAGGTGCACAGGTAGGAGGCACACAGGTAGGGGTGGCACAGGTAGGAGGTGCACAGGTAGGGGTGGTACAGGTAGGAGGTGCACAGGTAGGAGACACACAGGTAGGGGTGGTACAGGTAGGAGGTGCATAGGTAGGAGACACACAGGTAGGGGTGGTACAGGTAGGAGGTGCACAGGTAGGAGACACACACAGGTAGGGGTGGCACAGGTAGGAGATGCACAGGTAGGGGTGGTACAGGTAGGAGGCACACAGGTAGGGGTGGCACAGGTAGGTGTACAGGTAGGAGGCACACAGGTAGGGGTGGTACAGATAGGAGGCGCACAAGTAGGATGCGCACAGGTAGGTGGCGCACAGGTAGGTGGCGCACAGGTAGGAGGCACACAGGTAGGAGGTGCACAGGTAGGGGTGGCACAGGTAGGAGAGGTGCACAAGTATGAGGTGCACAGGTAGGATACACACAGGTAGGGGTGGTACAGGTAGGAGGCGCACAAGTAGGGGTGATACAGGTAGGAGGCACACAGGTAGGAGGCGCACAGGTAGGGGTGGTACAGGTAGGAGGTGCACAGGTAGGAGGCGCACAGGTACAGGTAGGGGTGGCACGGGTGGGAGGCGCCAGGTAGGGGTGGTACAGGTAGGGGCGGCACAGATAGGTGTACAGGTAGGAGGCGTACAGGTAGGAGGCGCACAGGTAGGAGGCGCACAGGTAGGGGTGGTACAGGTAGGGGTGGTAAAGGTAGGGGTGGCACAGGTAGGAGGCACACAGGTAGGGGTGGTACAGGTAGGGGTGGCACAGTTAGGCGCACAGATGGGGGTGGTACAGGTAGGAGGCGCACAGGTAGGGGTGGCACAGGTAGGAGGCACACAGGTAGGGGTGCACAGGTAGGAGGCACACAGGTAGGGGTGGTACAGGTAGGAGGCGCACAGGTAGGGGCGGCACAGGTAGGAGGTACACAGGTAGGGGTGGTACAGGTAGGAGGCGCACAGGTAGGGGAGGCACAGGTAGGTGTACAGGTAGGAGGCACACAGGTAGGGGTGGTACAGGTAGGAGGCGCACAGGTAGGAGGCACACAGGTAGGGGTGGCACAGGTAGGAGGTGCACAGGTAGGAGACACAGGTAGGGGTGGCACAGGTAGGAGGCACACAGGTAGGGGTGGCACAGGTAGGAGGCACACAGGTAGGGGTGGTACAGGTAGGAGGCACACAGGTAGGGGTGGCACAGGTAGGCGCACAGATGGGGGTGGTACAGGTAGGAGGCACACAGGTAGGAGGCACACAGGTAGGGGTGGCACAGGTAGGAGGCACACAGGTAGGGGTGGCACAGGTAGGCGCACAGATGGGGGTGGTACAGGTAGGAGGCACACAGGTAGGGGTGGTACAGGTAGGAGGCGCACAGGTAGTGGAGGCACAGGTAGGTGTACAGGTAGGAGGCACACAGGTAGGGGTGGTACAGGTAGGAGGCGCACAGTTAGGGGTGGCACAGGTAGGGGTGGCACAGGTAGGAGGCACACAGGTAGGAGGTGCACAGGTAGGGGTGGTACAGGTAGGAGGTGCACAGGTAGGGGTGGCACAGGTAGGAGGTACAAGGTAGGGGTGGTACAGGTAGGAGGCACACAGGTAGGGGTGGAACAGGTAGGCGCACAGATGGGGGTGGTACAGGTAGGAGGCACACAGGTAGGAGGCACACAGGTAGGGGTGCACAGGTAGAAGGCACACAGGTAGGGGTGGCACAGGTAGGAGGCGCACAGGTAGGGGCGACACAGGTAGGAGGTGCACAGGTAGGAGGCACACAGGTAGGGGTGGTACAGGTAGGAGGCGCACAGGTAGGGGAGGCACAGGTAGGAGGCACACAGGTAGGGGTGGTACAGGTAGGAGGCGCACAGGTAGGGGTGGCACAGGTAGGAGGCACACAGGTAGGGGTGCACAGGTAGGAGGCACACAGGTAGGGGTGGCACAGGTACGAGGCGCACAGGTAGGGGTGGCACAGGTAGGAGGTGCACAGGTAGGAGGCACACAGGTAGGGGTGGTACAGGTAGGGGTGGCACAGGTAGGTGTACAGGTAGGAGGCACACAGGTAGGGGTGGTACAGGTAGGAGGTGCACAGGTAGGAGGCACACGGGTAGGGGTGGTACAGGTAGGAGGCGACAGGTAGGGACTCATTGATTTATCACACTCACTCACAGATTCCCCTCTCCGGCCGGAGAAGGGAACACGGCACTTTCAACTGTGCACAAACAGAGCGCTCACGTGACACTGAACGTGACGCACGAACCCGGAAGCAGCAGGACGGGACACAGACAAGGAGGAGACGGAGGAGACCGGCGGCCGCTGGACAGCGCGCGGACCGAAGGAGACAGAAGACACCGAGGACTGGTAGCCTGAGGTGGGGAAAGCAGAGACGCGGCTCACCGGCGGCAGGCAAAAAACCTGCCCCCGGCGGTAAGTCTAAATACACACAGCCCACGGTCCCACACCTCAGCGCTGCACATAGAGGCTTGATGACAGGCGGGACGCCGCACTGATCATACACCGTTAGTACCATCTGACACCCAGTCTCAGAGTGAACATAGGCACTCACCACTCCTAAGGTAAAGGTGACCCGCAGGGCACACCTGACATTCACCCGAGCTGGGGTCTATTTTGTATACCATTAGGAAGGTATACCTTGTAAAGGGTAGTCTGCAGGACATACCTGACAGTGGTGAGCAAATAACATTAAGGAACCATTAATATACCTCAAAGAGGTTGCTGATATAAGGACAGCCTATATACTGCCATTGGACACCGCATACACAAATAAAGTATATGGCACCTATCCTCCCAGAGTGATCATTACCTCACACACACATTCACGGGAAAACACAGAGAACAATCACATATCTACAGATTTCACTCAATTCATAACACCCCATTCTATTCACCCCTCCTACTCACCATTCAGCGCGCTAACCTTTCCAAATATTATTCCACAGGTAGGAGGCACACAGGTAGGGGTGGTACAGGTAGGTGCACAGGTAGGGGTGGTACAGGTAGGTGCACAGGTAGGGGTGGTACAGGTAGGGGTGGCACAGGTAGGAGGCACACAGGTAGGGTGGCACAGGTAGGGGTGGCACAGGTAGGAGGTGCACAGGTAGGGGTGGTACAGGTAGGAGGCACACAGGTAGGGGTGCACAGGTAGGAGGCACACAGGTAGGGGTGGCACAGGTAGGAGGTGCACAGGTAGGAGGCACACAGGTAGGGGTGGTACAGGTAGGAGGCGCACAGGTAGGGGAGGCACAGGTAGGTGTACAGGTAGGAGGCACACGGGTAGGGGTGGTACAGGTAGGAGGCGACAGGTAGGAGGTGCACAGGTAGGAGGCACACAGGTAGGCCTAGCTCCTCCACCTGATGTCAGAGCTCCTTTAGCTCACTTGCTTTTAGCATCTATCTTAAGGCCACACCCCTTTTCCAGCAAATGCTATGACATGCCCTAGTGTGAGCACAGGACCCTTTTAAATTCTCCATACCCCCACTACATCATTTCCACTTCGACCACTGTAAGTATATATATATATATATATATATATATATCCAGATGGTCGACACTCACACCTTATATATTAGATCGCTGGGGTAGCAACCCATGTTAGAGGCTCATAATGAGATTCACAAACAAAAAAAAACAGGTAGGAGGTGCACAGGTAGGGGTGGCACAGGTAGGAGGCACACAGGTAGGGGTGGCACAGGTAGGAGGTGCACAGGTAGGGGTGGTACAGGTAGGGGTGGTACAGGTAGGGGTGGTACAGGTAGGAGGCACACAGGTAGGGGTGGCACAGGTAGGAGGCGCACAGGTTGGAGGCACATAGGTAGGGGTGGCACAGGTAGGAAGCACACAGGTAGGGGGTGGCACAGGTAGGAGGCGCACAGTTAGGGATGGCACAGGTAGGAGGCACACAGGTAGGGGTGGTACAGGTAGGAGGTGCACAGGTAGGGGTGGCACAGGTAGGAGGCACACAGGTAGGGGTGGCACAGGTAGGAGGTGCACAGGTAGGGGTGGTACAGGTAGGAGGTACACAGGTAGGGGTGGTACAGGTAGGAGGCACACAGGGGTGGCACAGTTAGGCGCACAGATGGGGGTGGCACAGGTAGGAGGCACACAGGTAGGGGAGCACAGGTAGGAGGCACACAGGTAGGGGTGGTACAGGTAGGAGGCGCACAGGTAGGGGCGGCACAGGTAGGAGGTGCACAGGTAGGAGGCACACAGGTAGCGGTGGTACAGGTAGGAGGCGCACAGGTAGGGGAGGCACAGGTAGGTGTACAGGTAGGAGGCACACAGGTAGGGCTGGTATAGGTAGGAGGCGCACAGGTAGGAGGCACACAGGTAGGGGTGGCACAGGTAGTAGGTGCACAGGTAGGGGTGGTACAGGTAGGAGGTGCACAGGTAGGGGCGGCACAGGTAGGAGGTGCACAGGTAGGAGGCACACAGGTAGGGGTGGTACAGGTAGGAGGCGCACAGGTAGGGGTGGCACAGGTAGGGGCGGCACAGGTAGGTGTACAGGTAGGAGGCACACAGGTAGGGGTGGTACAGGTAGGAGGCGCACAAGTAGGAGGTGCACAGGTAGGAGGCACACAGGTAGGAGGTGCACAGGTAGACACACAAGTAGGGGTGGTACAGGTAGGGGTGGTACAGGTAGGAGGTGCACAAGTAGGAGGTGCACAGGTAGGAGACACACAGGTAGGGGTGGTACAGGTAGGTGCACAGGTAGGGGTGGCACAGGTAGGAGGTACACAGGTAGGGGTGGTACAGGTAGGAGGCGCACAGGTAGGGGCGGCACAGGTAGGTGTACAGTTAGGAGGCACACAGGTAGGGGTGGCACAGGTAGGAGGCGCACAGGTATGAGGTGCACAGGTAGGAGGCACACAGGTAGGGGTGGCACAGGTAGGAGGTGCACAGGTAGGGGTGGTACAGGTAGGAGGTGCACAGGTAGGAGACACACAGGTAGGGGTGGTACAGGTAGGAGGTGCATAGGTAGGAGACACACAGGTAGGGGTGGTACAGGTAGGAGGTGCACAGGTAGGAGACACACACAGGTAGGGGTGGCACAGGTAGGAGATGCACAGGTAGGGGTGGTACAGGTAGGAGGCACACAGGTAGGGGTGGCACAGGTAGGTGTACAGGTAGGAGGCACACAGGTAGGGGTGGTACAGATAGGAGGCGCACAAGTAGGATGCGCACAGGTAGGTGGCGCACAGGTAGGTGGCGCACAGGTAGGAGGCACACAGGTAGGAGGTGCACAGGTAGGGGTGGCACAGGTAGGAGAGGTGCACAAGTATGAGGTGCACAGGTAGGATACACACAGGTAGGGGTGGTACAGGTAGGAGGCGCACAAGTAGGGGTGATACAGGTAGGAGGCACACAGGTAGGAGGCGCACAGGTAGGGGTGGTACAGGTAGGAGGTGCACAGGTAGGAGGCGCACAGGTACAGGTAGGGGTGGCACGGGTGGGAGGCGCCAGGTAGGGGTGGTACAGGTAGGGGCGGCACAGATAGGTGTACAGGTAGGAGGCGTACAGGTAGGAGGCGCACAGGTAGGAGGCGCACAGGTAGGGGTGGTACAGGTAGGAGGCGTACAGGTAGGAGGCGTACAGGTAGGAGGTGCACAGGTGGGAGGCGCACAGGTAGGGGTGGTACAGGTAGGAGGTGCACAGGTAGGAGGCGTACAGGTAGGAGGTGCACAGGTACGAGGCGCACAGGTTGGGGTGGTACAGGTAGGAGGCGCACAGGTAGGGGTGGTACAGGTAGGAGGCGCACAGGTAGGAGGCGCACAGGTAGGAGGCGCACAGGTAGGAGGCGCACAGGTAGGAGGCGCACAGGTAGGAGGCGTACAGGTAGGAGGCGCACAGGTAGGGGTGGTACAGGTAGGGGCACGGGCGTTTTAAGAGAGGAGGGGGCCCGTGGGCAGACTCTGGTTGGGCTCCCTCTCTCCACAGCGCTGCAGGCTCCGGCATCGAGCAGGAGTATACTGCACATGTGCAGCTCTCCGGAAACATGGCGACGCCATGGTCCGGAGACAAATTTTGAACTGCGCATGCGAGGCGGCCATATTTGGATGGATTTTTGCTGCAAATACAGCGTCTGTAACGCTAGGAGTGGGACGCCGGAGAGGTAAGTATAAACGACATGGGGCAGTGTGGGACCCCTGGACCCAGGGACCCGTGTGCACCGCACACATTGCACCCATGATAGAAACGCCAATGGGTAGGAGGCGCACTGGTTAGGGTGGTACAGGTAGGGGGCGCACAGGTGGGGACTCACAGGTAGGGGGTGCACTTTTAGGGGGGCGCACAGGTAGGGTGTGCACTGGTTAGGGTGGTACAGGTAGGGTGTGCACTGGTTAGGGTGGTACAGGTAGGGTGTGCACTGGTTAGGGTGGCACAGGTAGGGGGTGCACTGGTTAGGGTGGCACAGGTAGGGGGTGCACTTTTAGGGGGGCGCACAGGTAGGGTGTGCACTGGTTAGGGTGGTACAGGTAGGGTGTGCACTGGTTAGGGTGGTACAGGTAGGGTGTGCACTGGTTAGGATGGTACAGGTAGGGTGTGCACTGGTTAGGATGGTACAGGTAGGGTGTGCACTGGTTAGGGTGGTACAGGTAGGGTGTGCACTGGTTAGGGTGGTACAGGTAGGGTGTGCACTGGTTAGGGTGGTACAGGTAGGGTGTGCACTGGTTAGGGTGGTACAGGTAGGGTGTGCACTGGTTAGGGTGTGCACTGGTTAGGATGGTACAGGTAGGGTGTGCACTGGTTAGGGTGGTACAGGTAGGGTGTGCACTGGTTAGGATGGTACAGGTAGGGTGTGCACTGGTTAGGATGGTACAGGTAGGGTGTGCACTGGTTAGGGTGGTACAGGTAGGGTGTGCACTGGTTAGGGTGGTACAGGTAGGGTGTGCACTGGTTAGGGTGGTACAGGTAGGGTGTGCACTGGTTAGGGTGGTACAGGTAGGGTGTGCACTGGTTAGGGTGTGCACTGGTTAGGATGGTACAGGTAGGGTGTGCACTGGTTAGGGTGGTACAGGTAGGGTGTGCACTGGTTAGGGTGGTACAGGTAGGGTGTGCACTGGTTAGGGTGTGCACTGGTTAGGATGGTACAGGTAGGGTGTGCACTGGTTAGGGTGGTTACAGGTAGGGTGTGCATTAGAAGCCCAGTGATATGTATAGTGTTGATAAGAATCTCAGTGATATATATAGTGAGTAGAAGGCCAGTGATATATATAGTGTTGATTAGAAGCCCAGTGATATATATAGTGAATAGAAGGCCAGTGATATATATAGTGTTGATTAGAAGCCCAGTGATATATATAGTGTTGATTAGAAGCCCAGTGATATATATAGTGTTGAGTAGAAGATCAGTGATATATATAGTGTCGATTAGAATCTCAGTGATATATATAGTGTCGATTAGAAGCCCAGTAATATATATAGTATTGAGTAGAAGCCCAGTGATATATATAGTGTTGATTAGAAGCCCAGTGATATATATAGTGTTGATTAGAAGGCCAGTGATATATATAGTGTTGAGTAGAAGCCCAGTGATATATATAGTGTTGATTAGAAGGCCAGTGATACATATAGTGTTGATTAGAAGGCCAGTGATATATATAGTGTTGAGTAGAAGCCCAGTGATATATAGATATATATATATATATATATATATATATATATATATATATATATATATATATATAGTGTTGAGTAGAAGCCCAGGGATGTATATATATATATATATATAGTGTTGAGTAGAAGCCCAGGGATATATATATATATATATATATATATATAGTGTTGAGTAGAAGCCCAGGGATATATATATATAGTGTTGAGTAGAAGCCCAGTGATAGATATATATATATATATATATATATATTAGAGATGAGCGGGTTCGGTTCCTCTGAATCCGAACCCGCCCGAACTTCATGTTTTTTTTCACGGGTCCGAGCGACTCGGATCTTCCCGCCTTGCTCGGTTAACCCGAGCGCGCCCGAACGTCATCATCCCGCTGTCGGATTCTCGCGAGGCTCGGATTCTATCGCGAGACTCGGATTCTATATAAGGAGCCGCGCGTCGCCGCCATTTTCACACGTGCATTGAGAGTCATAGGGAGAGGACGTGGCTGGCGTCCTCTCCGTTTAGAGAAGAGAGAGACACAGTAGAGACGAGAGAGACACAGTAGTAGTAATTTTGGGGAGCATTATTTGGCGGAGTACTACTATACTACTATACTACTTGCTGAAGTGATATAGATTAGATAGTGTGACTGTAAGTGTATTGTATTATCTGACTTGTGGGGGAGACACTGACAGTGGGGAGCAGTTAGAGTCTGAGAGCAGGACTCAGGAGTACATATAACGTACAGTGCACACTTTTGCTGCCAGAGTCAGTGCCACACTGCCATTGTTGTGACCACACTGACCACCAGTATAATATATATTTTGTGATTGTCTGCTTAGGACTCGGAGTACTAGTTGCAAGTTGCAACGTGAGTGACCTGACCACCAGTTTAATAATCAATCACCACCAGTTTAATATATATATATATATATATATATATATAATTGTATATAATATATATATATATATATATATATATATATATATAATATTGTATACCACCTACCCGTGGTTTTTTTTTTTTCCATTCTTCTTTATACATACTACTATAGTAGCTTACTGTAGCAGTCTGCGGTGCTGTGCTGACCTGACAGTGTCCAGCAGGTCCGTCATCAGTCATTACATAATAAATATATATAGTACCTGTCCGGCTGCAGTACTAGTGATATTATATTGATTTCATCTCATTATCAATAATTTATCATCCAGTCTAGACTCTATATTAGCAGCAGACACAGTACATTAGTCCACGGCTGTAGCTACCTCTGTGTCGGCACTCGGCAGTCCATCCATAATTGTATACCACCTACCCGTGTTTTTTTTTTTTTTTCTTCTTTGTACATACTACTATAGTATAGTAGCTTACTGTAGCAGTCTGCGGTGCTGCTGAGCTGACAGTGTCCAGCAGGTCCGTCATCAGTCATCATTACCTAATAAATATATTATCTACCTGTCCGGCTGCAGTACTAGTGATATTATATATACATACATATATATATTGATTTCATATCATTATCATCCAGTCTATATTAGCAGCAGACACAGTACGTTAGTCCACGGCTGTAGCTACCTCTGTGTCGGCACTCGGCAGTCCATCCATAATTGTATACCACCTACCCGTGGTTTTTTTTTTTTCTTTCTTCTTTGTACATACTACTATAGTATAGTAGCTTACTGTAGCAGTCTGCGGTGCTGCTGAGCTGACAGTGTCCAGCAGGTCCGTCATCAGTCATCATTACCTAATAAATATATTATCTACCTGTCCGGCTGCAGTACTAGTGATATTATATATACATACATATATATATTGATTTCATATCATTATCATCCAGTCTATATTAGCAGCAGACACAGTACGTTAGTCCATGGCTGTAGCTACCTCTGTGTCGGCACTCGGCAGTCCATCCATAATTGTATACCACCTACCCGTGGTTTTTTTTTTTCTTTCTTCTTTGTACATACTACTATAGTATAGTAGCTTACTGTAGCAGTCTGCGGTGCTGCTGAGCTGACAGTGTCCAGCAGGTCCGTCATCAGTCATCATTACCTAATAAATATATTATCTACCTGTCCGGCTGCAGTACTAGTGATATTATATATACATACATATATATATTGATTTCATATCATTATCATCCAGTCTATATTAGCAGCAGACACAGTACGTTAGTCCACGGCTGTAGCTACCTCTGTGTCGGCACTCGGCAGTCCATCCATAAGTATACTAGTATCCAATCCATCCATCTCCATTGTTTACCTGAGGTGCCTTTTAGTTGTGCCTATTAAAATATGGAGAACAAAAATGTTGAGGTTCCAAAATTAGGGAAAGATCAAGATCCACTTCCACCTCGTGCTGAAGCTGCTGCCACTAGTCATGGCCGAGACGATGAAATGCCAGCAACGTCGTCTGCCAAGGCCGATGCCCAATGTCATAGTACAGAGCATGTCAAATCCAAAACACCAAATATCAGTAAAAAAAGGACTCCAAAACCTAAAATAAAATTGTCGGAGGAGAAGCGTAAACTTGCCAATATGCCATTTACCACACGGAGTGGCAAGGAACGGCTGAGGCCCTGGCCTATGTTCATGGCTAGTGGTTCAGCTTCACATGAGGATGGAAGCACTCAGCCTCTCGCTAGAAAAATGAAAAGACTCAAGCTGGCAAAAGCAGTAGCACCGCAAAGAACTGTGCGTTCTTCGAAATCCCAAATCCACAAGGAGAGTCCGACTCCAATTGTGTCGGTTGCGATGCCTGACCTTCCCAACACTGGACGTGAAGAGCATGCGCCTTCCACCATTTGCACGCCCCCTGCAAGTGCTGGAAGGAGCACCCGCAGTCCAGTTCCTGATAGTCAGATTGAAGATGTCAGTGTTGAAGTACACCAGGATGAGGAGGATATGGGTGTTGCTGGCGCTGGGGAGGAAATTGACCAGGAGGATTCTGATGGTGAGGTGGTTTGTTTAAGTCAGGCACCCGGGGAGACACCTGTTGTCCGTGGGAGGAATATGGCCACTGACATGCCTGGTGAAAATACCAAAAAAATCAGCTCTTCGGTGTGGAAGTATTTCAACAGAAATGCGGACAACAGGTGTCAAGCCGTGTGTTGCCTTTGTCAAGCTGTAATAAGTAGGGGTAAGGACGTTAACCACCTCGGAACATCCTCCCTTATACGTCACCTGCAGCGCATTCATAATAAGTCAGTGACAAGTTCAAAAACTTTGGGTGACAGTGGAAGCAGTCCACTGACCAGTAAATCCCTTCCTCTTGTAACCAAGCTCACGCAAACCACCCCACCAACTCCCTCAGTGTCAATTTCCTCCTTCCCCAGGAATGCCAATAGTCCTGCAGGCCATGTCACTGGCAATTCTGACGATTCCTCTCCTGCCTGGGATTCCTCCGATGCATCCTTGCGTGTAACGCCTACTGCTGCTGGCGCTGCTGTTGTTGCTGCTGGGAGTCGATGGTCATCCCAGAGGGGAAGTCGTAAGACCACTTTTACTACTTCCACCAAGCAATTGACTGTCCAACAGTCCTTTGCGAGGAAGATGAAATATCACAGCAGTCATCCTACTGCAAAGCGGATAACTGAGGCCTTGGCATCCTGGGTGGTGAGAAACGTGGTTCCGGTATCCATCATTACTGCAGAGCCAACTAGAGACTTGTTGGAGGTACTGTGTCCCCGGTACCAAATACCATCTAGGTTCCATTTCTCTAGGCAGGCGATACCGAAAATGTACACAGACCTCAGAAAAAGAGTCACCAGTGTCCTAAAAAATGCAGCTGTACCCAATGTCCACTTAACCACGGACATGTGGACAAGTGGAGCAGGGCAGGGTCAGGACTATATGACTGTGACAGCCCACTGGGTAGATGTATGGACTCCCGCCGCAAGAACAGCAGCGGCGGCACCAGTAGCAGCATCTCGCAAACGCCAACTCTTTCCTAGGCAGGCTACGCTTTGTATCACCGGTTTCCAGAATACGCACACAGCTAAAAACCTCTTACGGCAACTGAGGAAGATCATCGCGGAATGGCTTACCCCAATTGGACTCTCCTGTGGATTTGTGGCATCGGACAACGCCAGCAATATTGTGTGTGCATTAAATATGGGCAAATTCCAGCACGTCCCATGTTTTGCACATACCTTGAATTTGGTGGTGCAGAATTATTTAAAAAACGACAGGGGCGTGCAAGAGATGCTGTCGGTGGCCAGAAGAATTGCGGGACACTTTCGGCGTACAGGCACCACGTACAGAAGACTGGAGCACCACCAAAAACTACTGAACCTGCCCTGCCATCATCTGAAGCAAGAAGTGGTAACGAGGTGGAATTCAACCCTCTATATGCTTCAGAGGTTGGAGGAGCAGCAAAAGGCCATTCAAGCCTATACAATTGAGCACGATATAGGAGGTGGAATGCACCTGTCTCAAGCGCAGTGGAGAATGATTTCAACGTTGTGCAAGGTTCTGCTGCCCTTTGAACTTGCCACACGTGAAGTCAGTTCAGACACTGCCAGCCTGAGTCAGGTCATTCCCCTCATCAGGCTTTTGCAGAAGAAGCTGGAGACATTGAAGGAGGAGCTAACACGGAGCGATTCCGCTAGGCATGTGGGACTTGTGGATGGAGCCCTTAATTCGCTTAACAAGGATTCACGGGTGGTCAATCTGTTGAAATCAGAGCACTACATTTTGGCCACCGTGCTCGATCCTAGATTTAAAGCCTACCTTGGATCTCTCTTTCCGGCAGACACAAGTCTGCTGGGGTTGAAAGACCTGCTGGTGAGAAAATTGTCAAGTCAAGCGGAACGCGACCTGTCAACATCTCCTCCTTCACATTCTCCCGCAACTGGGGGTGCGAGGAAAAGGCTCAGAATTCCGAGCCCACCCGCTGGCGGTGGTGCAGGGCAGTCTGGAGCGACTGCTGATGCTGACATCTGGTCCGGACTGAAGGACCTGACAACGATTACGGACATGTCGTCTACTGTCACTGCATATGATTCTCTCAACATTGAAAGAATGGTGGAGGATTATATGAGTGACCGCATCCAAGTAGGCACATCACACAGTCCGTACTTATACTGGCAGGAAAAAGAGGCAATTTGGAGGCCCTTGCACAAACTGGCTTTATTCTACCTAAGTTGTCCTCCCACAAGTGTGTACTCCGAAAGAGTGTTTAGTGCCGCCGCTCACCTTGTCAGCAATCGGCGTACGAGGTTACATCCAGAAAATGTGGAGAAGATGATGTTCATTAAAATGAATTATAATCAATTCCTCCGTGGAGACATTGACCAGCAGCAATTGCCTCCACAAAGTACACAGGGAGCTGAGATGGTGGATTCCAGTGGGGACGAATTGATAATCTGTGAAGAGGGGGATGTACACGGTGATATATCGGAGGATGATGATGAGGTGGACATCTTGCCTCTGTAGAGCCAGTTTGTGCAAGGAGAGATTAATTGCTTCTTTTTTGGTGGGGGTCCAAACCAACCCGTCATTTCAGTCACAGTCGTGTGGCAGACCCTGTCACTGAAATGATGGGTTGGTTAAAGTGTGCATGTCCTGTTTATACAACATAAGGGTGGGTGGGAGGGCCCAAGGACAATTCCATCTTGCACCTCTTTTTTCTTTAATTTTTCTTTGCGTCATGTGCTGTTTGTGGAATGTTTTTTGGAAGGGCCATCCTGCGTGACACTGCAGTGCCACTCCTAGATGGGCCCGGTGTTTGTGTCGGCCACTAGGGTCGCTTATCTTACTCACACAGCTACCTCATTGCGCCTCTTTTTTTCTTTGCGTCATGTGCTGTTTGGGGAGGGTTTTTTGGAAGGGACATCCTGCGTGACACTGCAGTGCCACTCCTAGATGGGCCCGGTGTTTGTGTCGGCCACTAGGGTCGCTTATCTTACTCACACAGCTACCTCATTGCGCCTCTTTTTTTCTTTGCGTCATGTGCTGTTTGGGGAGGGTTTTTTGGAAGGGACATCCTGCGTGACACTGCAGTGCCACTCCTAGATGGGCCCGGTGTTTGTGTCGGCCACTAGGGTCGCTTATCTTACTCACACAGCTACCTCATTGCGCCTCTTTTTTTCTTTGCGTCATGTGCTGTTTGGGGAGGGTTTTTTGGAAGGGCCATCCTGCGTGACACTGCAGTGCCACTCCTAGATGTGCCCGGTGTTTGTGTCGGCCACTAGGGTCGCTTATCTTACTCACACAGCTACCTCATTGCGCCTCTTTTTTTCTTTGCGTCATGTGCTGTTTGGGGATGGTTTTTTGGAAGGGCCATCCTGCGTGACACTGCAGTGCCACTCCTAGATGGGCCCGGTGTTTGTGTCGGCCACTAGGGTCGCTTATCTTACTCACACAGCTACCTCATTGCGCCTCTTTTTTTCTTTGCGTCATGTGCTGTTTGGGGAGGGTTTTTTGGAAGGGCCATCCTGCGTGACACTACAGTGCCACTCCTAGATGGGCCCGGTGTTTGTGTCGGCCACTAGGGTCGCTTATCTTACTCACACAGCTACCTCATTGCGCCTCTTTTTTTCTTTGCGTCATGTGCTGTTTGGGGAGGGTTTTTTGGAAGGGGCATCCTGCGTGACACTGCAGTGCCACTCCTAGATGGGCCCGGTGTTTGTGTCGGCCACTAGGGTCGCTTATCTTACTCACACAGCTACCTCATTGCGCCTCTTTTTTTCTTTGCGTCATGTGCTGTTTGGGGAGGGTTTTTTGGAAGGGACATCCTGCGCGACACTGCAGTGCCACTCCTAGATGGGCCCGGTGTTTGTGTCGGCCACTAGGGTCGCTTATCTTACTCACACAGCTACCTCATTGCGCCTCTTTTTTTCTTTGCGTCATGTGCTGTTTGGGGAGGGTTTTTTGGAAGGGACATCCTGCGTGACACTGCAGTGCCACTCCTAGATGGGCCCGGTGTTTGTGTCGGCCACTAGGGTCGCTTAGCTTAGTCATCCAGCGACCTAGGTGCAAATTTTAGGACTAAAAATAATATTGTGAGGTGTGAGGTATTCAGAATAGACTGAAAATGAGTGTAAATTATGGTTTTTGAGGTTAATAATACTTTGGGATCAAAATGACCCCCAAATTCTATGATTTAAGCAGTTTTTTAGTGTTTTTAAAAAAAAACACCCGAATCCAAAACACACCCGAATCCGACAAAAAAAATTCGGTGAGGTTTTGCCAAAACGCGGTCGAACCCAAAACACGGCCGCGGAACCGAACCCAAAACCAAAACACAAAACCCGAAAAATTTCCGGCGCTCATCTCTAATATATATATATATATATAGTGTTGAGTAGAAGCCCAGGGATATATATAGTGTTGATTAGAAGCCCAGGGATATATATAGTGTCGATTAGAAGCCCAGTGATATATATAGTGTTGAGTAGAAGCCCAGTGATATATATAGTGTTGAGTAGAAGCCCAGTGATATAGATATATATATATATATATATATATATATATATATATATATAGTGTTGAGTAGAAGCCCAGGGATATATATATATATATATATATATATATATATAGTGTTGAGTAGAAGCCCAGGGATATATATATATATATATATATATATATAGTGTTGAGTAGAAGCCTAGTGATAGATAGATATATATATAGATAGTGTTGATTAGAAGCCCAGTGATATATATAGTGTTGATTAGCAGCCCAGTGATATATATTGTGTAGATTAGAAGCCCGGGGATATATATATATATAGTGTAGATTAGAAGCCCGGGGATATATATATAGTGTTGATTAGAAGCCCAGGAATATACTCCATTCAGGACAGAAACTTCACCATATTCATTACCTCTTGTTTGGAGGACGGGTTAGGCATCTTCGATGTCATACCTTGCTGTGCACGCAGTATGAAGTATCAGTTTGGCGTTGTGTTTGGGAGTATAACAGGGGATGTACAGCAGTAGGTGTGATGGGCCGAGGGATGAAGGTGGTCATTCCGAGTTGATCGCAGCCAGCAACTATTGCTGCTGGTGCGATCAACTAATCTCCGCCTATGGGGAAGTGTATTTTAGCTTAGCAGGGCTGCGATCGCTTGTGCAGCCCTGCTAAGCAAAAAAAAGTTGTCATCAACCTAGGAGTAAGGCTGGAGCTACTTACCCTGTGCGACGGATCCAGCAACGTCAGACATCCGCCCTCCGTTTGCCTGGACACACCTGCGTTCGGACGACCACTCCCCGAAAACGGCATCCAACAGTGAGTATCCGCACCGAAACGCCTCTCCACTGTCAATCTTCATGCAATCGGCGCTGCGCCTTCTTTTTTCGTTGTGCACGTCATTGCCCGGCGACCGATCTCGCTGGGCAACGACACACGTGAGCAATGCGTATGCCGCGCATGTACAGTTCTGACCCATTCGCACCACAGCACAGAACTGCTGCATGCGATCGGGTCGGAATGACCCCCGAAGAGCGGCCCAGGGTTTGTGTTGTGAGAGAATTAATCATGGTCCAGAAAGGGGTAAGGACAAGACACAACCACTAAAGGCGGAAAAAAAGGTGCAGGAGTGGCCACATTGTCTGGGGAGACACACCAGGGTACATTTTGTGTATATGGTCTGGAACAAAATAACATATGGTGAGGACTTTCTAAGAGTTTCATTGATGGCGACAATAATAAAGGATTTGAGGGTTCTGGGGCACATCAAGTTCCAAGTGTCACATTATGCTCTTGCTACTTACCTGTCACCTTGCACCTGAATGGCTCCATTCCAGCTGTGGCCTCCAGGCATTCACCCGTGGCCATTCGTGGCACCCCACAGTTGTGGAATTACAGATCACAACCTGTCTACTTGAGAATTGCTGGGGCAGGCTGTATATAACCCAGCACAGCCTTTCCCCTAGGAGGAACTGCAGGGAGAGCATGGTGATATATGACCCTGCTCTGTTTTGCAGAGAGAGAGAGGACCCACGTGCACTGCTGACAGGATCACAGAAGCCAGTACTGGTGATGCATGTGCCTCAGACAGAGTGTGATTAGAGAGTAAGGTCCCATGTCCTATGTGTGCAGCAGCGTGACCCAGGGAGAGGTACGGAGCAGAAATGGGGGAAACCTCTGTATCAGCGTGGAGCTGGTGCAGAGCGGCGGGCCCTGTACACAGAGGGAGATCCCGCAGCTAGATGCTGCAGTGTGTTGGAGACTTGAGCAACCAGTACCTACGCTGAGACTGAGTGAGTACTTGCCTACACCATATAGCATAAGCCTGGGGCACCGGTCAAGCCGTTTACAGGGAGTGTTTGGGACAGTTGTGCGACAATCAGCCTGTTTCCAAGTTAGAAGGAGACTTGCACTAATTTATGGAGAAGTGCTTACCAATTTGGGAAAGGAAAGTGTATTATTATTATTGCCCAGGATCACGCCTTTCACTGTGTTCATTTTCATAATTAACTTTCTTTTTCATCCACTAGGGGTCACTGGAGTACTCTTGGGATATGGACGGCTTCCGCAGGAAACAGGGCACTGAATATTTAAATTTAGAACTCTCCACCCCTCCATATTCCCAGAGTACCTCAGTGTTTTTTCTGTGCTCATGCACTAACAGAGGCTTGTGTGGGTTCCCACACTTATCTTTAAATATTGATTTTAATTTTTACTTTTTTCTACTACTCCAGCACATCCCTTCCCAGTTTCTACTAAAAACATGGGTCTGGGATAGTGCCGCTGCACGGAGCAGCGCATGGCGTGTCGGTCCTCACAAAGAGCAGCCACACGCAGCCCACTGACTGCTGCAAGAGCTGGACGGAGCTTACAGATAGAAGCCCCGTCACAGCCATGAACTGCTGCAAGAGCTGGACGGAGCTTACAGGAGAAGTCCCGTCGCAGCCCTCCCTACAGGAGACAAGGTATGCTGGGGGGGAACAGGGCGGTCAGCGCAGGCTGCCGCCCCGCTGTGTGAGGTCCGTGTTATAATGCCGCCCGCACCCGCCGCTCATACAGCCCGCCCCAGCCGCTCCGTCCGCCTGGCCCAGCCGATCCGTCAGCGCTGTACGTCCATGAAAGTACCAGCGCTAAGAGGGGGAGAACCGCCGCAGCTCGGCTAGCGCCGCCGGAAGCCGCTACGCGCCGCTCCGGGCAGCCGAACTCCGCTGTCTGCATAATGTTCCCTCGGATAAGCGTCCCCCGCCTCCCTGTAATGACAAGGTCAGCTTCCCGGCAACGCTCCCCGCTGAGACACAGCGCTACAAGGAGCACAGGGGGAAGTGGGGGGGGGGACAAGTCTGATTACAGCTCTGCTGCAAGGGAGAAAATCTTATATGGGAAGAATAGCCTGTATGACAGGCTGCCATATGCACCATAGGTTGTATTAATAGTCTATTGAGCCTATATTAAACTGCAGTCAGGAGGCAGGTATTGTAACCTGTCCTGTGATTATCAGTGTAAGCATGGCATGGGGGCCATTTTAACCATGCTTCCTGATTCTTCCAGTTTGTAATTCCAGAAGGTTCCTGTCCTACATCTCTACTCCACCGGAGGCGCAGGGGTGTTAGTGGGAATTTTGGTTCAGGTTTCATATAGGCTGGCCATGTGAACTGCACTTCGGCCATATATATATATATATATATATATTACACACCTTAAGTAATAATTTTACTGAGTCGTGCAAGTGTCTGTCTTTGTCTATTGTGTTGTCTGTCTGTATAATGAGTAAGGCACCAGCAAAGACTAAAAAGAAGTTTTACTGCAATGTCTGTACATGAATCTACCACATGTTCAGTATGTTTTGTAGGTTTCCACTCCGGAAGCCGGTTTCATTCCCGGATCCTATGTTCAGCAAATGTAATGGCTGGGTTGGCAATTAGAATTGGCCGCCGCTCGACACGAGCGGCAAGATCGGCGTCTCGGGTGACACCGCCAGCTCTAACGGAGGAGTCTCAGCCTTTGCAAAGGTCCAACTTCACTTTGCGTAACATGGGTGTTAATTTAATTGGCCTTATAATTTAACCATTTCTGCTATGTTGCAGTCTGACAATTCTAAGCCAGACCTCACGGCGCTAAATAAGGGTGAGGAGGGCAAATTAGACCAGCACTCAGATAGTGCGGTTTTTGACAACCAGACATTGATAATGACCAGTGCGTCAGTCTCTGAAGTTTACAGAGAATAAGGAGCCTCTAACATATAATCCGTCGTATTTACTAAACGACAGAGATCTCCAATGGGCTTCTTATTTAGGATATCTTACTAAGATGTTAGTAGAAACACAAAATAACCGAATAACCGGTTCTATACCTCACAGATTTAAGTCTATTTACCCGTTTCCACACAGTGATATCTACATTGGAGAATCCGCCATTGGTGAATTCGTCTGTGTCAAACCTTATAAAGACCCAAGATACATTTGGGTCACTAAGGCGCTCTATGTATGGAAACAATGACGATCACGTTATATTTATCGTTAATCAAATCTGAGAAGCTGCTGAGTGTCTATGTATAGCTTCTGCTGCTGGCTGTTAGCTCGCTTCTCGCCTTTCATCGTCGCTAGTTACAGCACGACAAGGACTCTGGCTGCGTTCTTGGCAAGCGGAGTCAGAGGTCAAAAGAATACGGTGGCCAGAAGTTGTTTGGTCCTAAATTTGACAAAAGCATTTCTCAGGCCAAGGCGGGGGGGGGAGTCTAGTTTCCTGCCATTGCCTCCACCGGTACCAAGACGGAAATACTCTGGTCCGGCGTTTAAATCCTTTAGACTTCAGTCCTTTTAAGGCTGTGGTACAGAAACAGTCACGCCTTGTAACGCCAGGGCGCTAAAGTCACCAACAAGCCAGTGGCTTGACGGGCTCCCAGGCCATCTCGGATTTCCAATTGTGGGGGCGCGCCTTCAGACGTTACATTTGCCGGGATTCCAGACATCCACTGATGGATGTATCCGCAATTTAGTGTTAAAAGAAAGCTGTCTCCCGCCACTGCACTTTTTCAAGATAGGACTGCCTCTGTCGGACGACAAGAAGGCGTTTTGGCGGATTGCCATTCAGTCTCTGCTGGATTCAGCAGTTTTTAATTCCAGGCCTGGTACACCAACAAAGTCAGGGTTATTATTCCCGTCTGTTTGTGGTACCGAAGCCGGAGGGCTCCGTCACAGTCTCAATCAGTAAGTCACTTACTACAGATTGAAAATGGAATTTCTGCGGTCAGTAATTGCAGATTTGGAGCCACAAGATTGCATAATTGCGCTTGATCTCCAGGATGCGTACTTACACATTCCGATTTGGTCACCTCATCAGAGGTTCTTGCGTTTTGCAATACGCCACAACCATTAACCGTTTCAGGCTCTACCGTTTGGCCTCTCGTCAGCGCCTCGGGTATTCACCAAAGTGATGTTTGTGATGATGGCTCATCTCAGATCCAGTGGCGTAACTAGAAATTTTTCTCCCCCAAGCCAAAAAATCCTTTGGCCCCCCCCCCCCCCCATAATTGGCACTAGTAAAGGGACAAATATGCGCGCGCCGCCAAAAAGGGTGTGTGGCTTCGTTGAAATGGGCGTGGCTTCGCGTAAAGGGGCGTGGTATTGCAGGAAAAGACTTCCTTATACCCCAGTTTTGCAACCTGCACGCCCAGACGTTAGCCACCACAGGAAAGAAAAATAATCCTGATTCATGCCCCTTACATTATTTGTCATTTTTCCTCCTTATAGTAATGGCCAGTATACATTATGCCACACACAATAATGCACATGACACAATATGCACTCACTGTAATGCCCCCGACACATTATGCCACACACAATAATGCACATGACACAATATGCACACACTGTAATGCCCCCGACACATTATGCCACACACCGTAATGCCCCCGACACATTATGACAGGAATCGCAATGCCCGTTATACATTATGCTACACACTGCAATGCCCGATACATTATAGCACATACAATGTCTGTGACACAGTATGACACACACCACAATGATCCTGAGACATTATACCACATACCACAATGCCCGTGATATAGTATACAACACACCATAATGCCTGACACATTATGACACACACCGCAATGTCCGTGATACATTATGCCAAACACTGCAGTGACCCTGAGACATTATACCACATATCACACAATGCCCGTGATATAGTATACCACACACCGTAATGCCCATTACACATTAAGTTCTACAGTAAGGCTTCTAATTACTTTTAAATTACCTGCTCGTTGCCAGGGGTTTCATGCTCTTGGTTCCATGCACGGTGCCAGGGATTTTCATGCTCAGGGTGTCATGCTCGTTGCCAGGGGTTTCATGCACTGGGTGTCATGCTCGTTGCTAGGGGGTAGTGCTTGTTGCTAGGGCCATGCTCCCAGTGCCACATATGCCCCCAGTGCCAGATATTCCCCCACAGTGCCAGGTATATGCCCCCAGTGCCAGATATTCCCCCACAGTGACACATATGCCCCCTCAGTGCCTGCTCCCCCCAGTGCCAAATATTCCCCCACAGTGCCAGGTATATGCCCCCAGTGCCAGATATTCCCCCACAGTGCCAGGTATATGCCCCCAGTGCCAGATATTCCCCCCAGTGCCAGATATTCCCCCCCAGTGCCAGATATTCCCCCCCAGTGCCAGATATTCCCCCCCAGTGCCAGGTATATGCCCCCAGTGCCAGGTATATGCCCCCAGTGCCAGGTATTCCCCCCCAGTGCCAGGTATATGCCCCCCAGTGCCAGATATCTCCCCCCCCCAGTGCCAGGTATATGCCCCCCCCCAGTGCCAGGTATATGCGCCCCCCCCCAGTGCCAGGTATATGCGCCCCCCCCAGTGCCAGGTATATGCCCCCCCCCAGTGCCAGGTATATGCCCCCCCCAGTGCCAGGTATATGCCCCCCAGTGCCAGGTATATGCCCCCCCAGTGCCAGGTATATGCCCCCCCAGTGCCTGCTTCCCCCCCTCCCTTGTGTTGGAGGGACACGGAGCGCATAGCGCGCCTCTCCAGTGTCCCTCCTGGCTCTCCCCCGGCCGGTCTAATAAAGGAAGTGCCGGTTCGTGAGCCAATCAGAGCTCACGAACGGCACTTCCTTTATTAGACCGGCCGGGGGAGAGCCAGGAGGGACACAGGGGGGCGCGTGATGTGCGCTCCGTGTCCCTCCTTACAGGGCGGCTCAGCGGCGGAGGGAAGAGACCACAGATTGACATGCGGACGCTCGTCCGCAATGTCAATCTGTGCAAAGTCAGTGGCGCCCCCGCAGCCCCCAAGCCACCGCGAGAACACTGCGGGGGCAGTAGTTACGCCACTGCTCAGATCCCTGGCAGCGACAATCGTTCCGTACTTAGACGATCTGCTCATAAGAGCTCCGTCTCAACAGATGCTCCTCCAACTTGCGCTGCTAACGTACACCACGGTTGCAGTGTCAACTTCAAGAAATCGCATCTAATTCCGTCTCAACGACTTCAATTCCTAGGTATGATTCGAGATACGGTAAATCAAAGAATTTCCCTACTACACCAGAAAGTACAGATTATACGCCATCTGGTACAATTAGTGCTCAAGCCACGCACACTCTCGGTACATTTGTGTATTCGCCTATTAGGAACAATGGTGGTGGCTTTCGAAGCGCTTCAGTTCGGAGGATTTCAGTTGCGTCCATTTCCACAGCATGTGCTCGCACAGTGGTCGGCCTCGCATCTGCAGATTCCCCACAGGGTGAGGTTGTCGCCAAGGGCAAGGGTGTTTCTACTCTGGGCGAGAGTCTCAGAGGTTGGGGAGCTGTAGTTCAAAATTGTCAGCGACAGGGTCTCTGGGCGGATCACGACAGATTGCTGTCTATAAATGTCCTGGAACTCCGCGCAATTTACAATGCACTACGACAAGCAGTACACATGCTTCGCTCTCAGACTGTCCAAGTGCAGTCAGACAACGCGACGGCAGTCGCATACATCAACAAGGAGGAACGAGAAGCCGCATGGCAATGCGGGAAGTAGTTCCAATCATCAATTGGCCAGAATACCACCAGGTGATATTGTCGGCAGGGTTCATTCCGGGAGTGGTCAACTGGGAGGTGGATTATCTCAGCCGTCAGGATTTTCATCCAGGAGAATGGGCATTAAATCCAGAAGTGTTTCACATGTTGGTCCACAGGTGGGGTTACCCTCAGGTGGACCTGATGGCATCTCGCCACAATTACCAAGCGCCTGTCACAACTGAGGGCTGGTGCTGACCAGGGGGAAGCCTCAGTTGTAGGGGCTGAGGTATATGTGTACCTGGGAGGCAGTACAGGGTTCTTGGACATGCAGGGAACCTTTAGAACAAATGCCCGAAGGCGTGACCACGACAACAAGGGAAAGTTCAAAGGTTTTATTAAACACAGTTCAGAGGAATACTGATGACTTGGTACTGGTAATAGGAAACACAGTTCAGAGAAATACTTGGGATCGATGACGGAACACCGATGGTTACTTTGGGATCGTTGGTAAGCTTTGAGTGAAGCTGGGGTTCGCGGATAGAAATGCACTATTGTACTTAGAAGCACAGGTGAAGCATGAAGTGATGCTGGGGATCGCTGGAGAGCTGTAGAAGAAGCTGTAGAATGGCTGCTGGGAAGCCGGAATTCAGACACAGGTGAATCAGGGTAGACTGTAGAGGGTTAATCACTGGAGAGTTGGGTTACACTGCAGAGAGTAATCACCAGGGAGTCAGGCTGTACTGCAGACAAAGTCCATGGGAGGACTGCACACTGGAATCACTGAAGACAATTGAAGCACTGACCTCTTTCCACCCCAGGAACAAGATATTTATACCAGCTGGGAAACAGGGATTGGTTGGCTGATTAAGCAGAGTCTAGAGTGCAGCTGCTGGGTAATTAGGTAGAAACCAGAGTGCAGCTGATAGGCTGAAAAGCAACATGTGATGAAAGCAAACATGGCTGCGCCCATGTTTGCTTTTGGAGGGAAAGATTGTTTGTAACTTGCATGTGAGCATTAACCATGAAGCTGCCAGAATCACAGTAAAGAGATTTGAGACAATGAGATGCAGCGTGCTGCACACAGACAGTGCAGATGGAATCCAGGCTTGGAACACTGGGACAGTCTCAGGAGGCATTTGGAAGGTAAATACTGGTAAGGAATTACCTGGATCGTGACAGCGCCCCAGTATGTGTCCAGAACGCGGGATCCAAAGGCAGTGGCGGTGGATGCTCTCACAATCGCGTGGCCGTACAGCCTCGTGTATCTGTTTCCACTGTTTCCGCTGCTCTCTCGGTTGCTAAAACGAATCAAAAGAGAGTCTGTCACAGTCATACTAGTGGTGCCTCATTGGCCTCGGAGAGCTTGGTTCTACTACTACGTCCAGACCTGTTACAACAGGGTCCGTTCCTTTACCCCGATTTAGCGCGGCTGCGTTTGACAAGGTGGCTGTTGAGACCGCCCTCTTAAGAAGAGAGGGCATTCCAGAATCGGTTATACCAACCATGTTACGGGCTAGGAAGCCGGTTACGGCAGCTCATTATTACAGAATTTGGCGTGCCTATATAGGTTGGTGTGAAGCTCGGAAGTTTCCGACATCATCTTTCAAGTTATCCCGCCTTTTGTTATTTCTACAGACGGGGTTAGATGGAGGACTGCGTTTATCTACACTAAAGGTGCAGGTATCTGCGTTGTCAATTTATTTCAAAGACGATTGGCTCTATTGCCGTCGGTACACACTTTTCTACAAGGTGTCCTCAGAGTACTGCCTCCATTCATTACACCTACAGCGCCATGGGACTTGAATCTGGTTTTAGATTTCTTACAGTCTTCATATTTTGAACCCTTACAACAAGTGGATATAAAGTTTCTCACTTGGAAAACAATTTTTCTTCTAGCCTTAGCTTCGGCAAGGCGTGTTTCAGATTTGGGTGCATTGGCATGCAAGCCACCGTATTTGGTGGTTCATGATGACAGAGCGGAACTTCGGATGAATCCCGCTTTCTTACCAAAGGTAGTGTCATCTTTTCACATCAATCAACCAATAGTAGTTCCTGTGTTAACAGGACAGTCTGGAACTCTGGATGTGGTACGCGCTTTACGCGTTTATGTATCCCGGACGTCTACAGTTCGTAAGACGGATACGTTGTTTGTTCTCTATGATGCTGCCAAGATGGGTTGGCCAGCTTCTAAGCAGACCTTGTCCAGATGGATAAAACTGACCATACGTCAGGCTTACCTTCATGCTAGGTTACAGTCGCCTACATCAGTAATAGCTCATTCCACACGTTCTGTGGAAACTTCAAGGGCAGCTGGTCGTGGGGCTTCTACGACGCAGCTTTGCCGTGCAGCTACATGGTCTTCAGTGCACACGTTTGTGCGCTGTTCCAAGTTTGATACGTTTGCGGCATCAGCATCTAGCTTTGGCCGCCTAGTGTTACTTACAGGTGCCAAACTGCTCTCCCGCCCACGGGGGAAGCTTTGGTACGTCCCAAGAGTACTCCAGTGACCCCTAGTGGATGAAAAAGAAAATAGGATTTTGGTACTTACCAGGTAAATCCTTTTCTTTGAATCCATAGGGGGCACTGGACGCCCACCCAGAGCAGTTTTACCTGGTTTGTAGTAAGCTCAGGGTATCTTATGGTAACACACTCTCACCGACTGGTTCAAATTATAAAGTTCTATCGGTTATGATGTCAACTGTTTAGTTGTCAGTAACATTATGTGTCAACTTTGTTGTTGTCCGTTATGTTATATGTAATTCTCCATTGTCAACCTCTCTATAGTTCCTGTTCGGCTCAGTAAAAAACACTGAGGTACTCTGGGATATGGAGGGGTGGAGAGTTATAAATTTAAATATTCAGTGCCCTGTTTCCTGCGGAAGCCCGTCCATATCCCAAGAGTACTCCAGTGCCCCCTATGGATTCAAAGAAAAGGATTTACCTGGTAAGTACCAAAATCCTATTTTATACTGTGGGGTTTTATATATAATATGAATTTTTTACTCACCGGTAATTCTATTTCTCGTAGTCCGTAGTGGATGCTGGGGACTCTGTAAGGACCATGGGGAATAGCGGGCTCCGCAGGAGACTGGGCACTCTAAAGAAAGATTAGGTACTATCTGGTGTGCACTGGCTCCTCCCTCTATGCCCCTCCTCCAGACCTCAGTTAAGGAAACTGTGCCCGGAAGAGCTGACATTACAAGAAAAGGATTTGGAATCCAGGGTAAGACTCATACCAGCCACACCAATCACACCGTACAACTCATGATAACCTTACCCAGTTGACAGTATGAACAACAACTGAGCATCACTCAAAAGGATGCCACAAAACAATAACCCTTTATTAAGCAATAACTATATACATGTATTGCAGAAAGTCCGCACTTGGGACGGGCGCCCAGCATCCACTACGGGCTACGAGAAATAGAATTACCGGTGAGTAAATTCATATTTTCTCTGACGTCCTAGTGGATGCTGGGGACTCCGTAAGGACCATGGGGATTATACCAAAGCTCCAAAACGGGTGGTAGAGTGCGGATGACTCTGCAGCACCGAATGAGAGAACTCAAGGTCCTCCTCAGCCAGGGTATCAAACTTGTAGAACTTAGAAAATGTGTTTGAACCCGACCAAGTAGCTGCTCGGCAAAGCTGTAATGCCGAGATCCCTTGGGCAGCCGCCCAAGACGAGCCCACTTTCCTTGTGGAATGGGCTTTCACTGATTTTGGATGCGGCAATCCAGCCGCAGAATGAGCCTGCTGAATCGTGTTACAGATCCAGCAAGCAATCGTTTGCTTTGAAGCCGGAGCACCCAGCTTGTTGGATGCATACAGGATAAACAGTGAGTCAGTTTTCCTGACTCCAGCCGTTCTAGATACCTAAATCTTCAAAGCCCGGACTACGTCCAGCCACTTGGAGTCCTCCAAGTCACGAGTAGCCGCAGGCACCACAAGAGGTTGGTTCAAATGAAAAGATGATACCACCTTAGGCAGGAATTTCGGACGAGTCCGCAATTCTGCCCTGTCCATATGGAAAACCAGGTAGGGGCTTTTACCTGACAAAGCCGCCAATTCTGACACACGCCAAGCCGAGGCTAAGGCCAACAACAAGACCACTTTCCATGTGAGATACTTGAGCTCCACGGTCTTCAGTGGCTCAAACCAGTGGGATTTCAGGAAACTCAACACCACGTTAAGATCCCAAGGTGCCACTGGTGGCACAAAAGGGGGCTGAATATGCAGCACTCCCTTAACAAACGTCTAAACCACAGTCAGTGAAGCCAGTTCTTTTTGAAAGAAAATGGATAGGGCCGAAATCTGGACCTTTTTGGATCCTAATTTTAGGCCCATAGGCACTCCTGGCTGTAGGAAGTGTAGGAATCAACCCAGCTGGAATTCCTCAGTAGGGGCCTTCCTGGCCTCACACGAAGCAACATATTTTCGCCATATATGGTGATAATGCTTTGCTGTCACATCCTTCCTAGCCTTTATCAGCGTAGGAATAACTGCATCCGGAATGCCTTTTTCCGCTAGGATCCGGCGTTCACCCGCCATGCTGTCAAACGCAGCCGCGGTAAGTCTTGGAACAGACAGGGCCCTTGTTGCAACAGGTCCCGTCTGAGAGGCAGAGGCCATGGGTCCTCTGTGAGCATTTCTTGCAGTTCCGGGTACCAAGTAGAGATGAGCGGGTTCGGTTTCTCTGAATCCGAACCCGCCAGAACTTCATGTTTTTTTTCACGGGTCCGAGCGACTCGGATCTTCCCGCCTTGCTCGGTTAACCCGAGCGCGCCCGAACGTCATCATGACGCTGTCGGATTCTCGCGAGGCTCGGATTCTATCGCGAGACTCGGATTCTATATAAGGAGCCGCGCGTCGCCGCCATTTTCACACGTGCATTGAGATTGATAGGGAGAGGACGTGGCTGGCGTCCTCTCCGTTTAGAATAGATTAGAGAGACACTTGATTTACTAATTTTGGGGAGCATTAGGAGTACTCAGTACAGTGCAGAGTTTTGCTGATAGTGACCAGTGACCACCAGTTTTATTTATAATCCGTTCTCTGCCTGAAAAAAGCGATACACAGCACACAGTGACTCAGTCACATACCATATCTGTGTGCACTGCTCAGGCTCAGGCCAGTGTGCTGCATCATCTATTATCTATATATAAATAATATTATATATATCTGTCTGACTGCTCAGCTCACACAGCTTATAATTGTGGGGGAGACTGGGGAGCACTACTGCAGTGCCAGTTATAGGTTATAGCAGGAGCCAGGAGTACATAATATATTATATAGTGAGTGACCACCAGACACACAGTGCAGTTTATTTAATATATCCGTTCTCTGCCTGAAAAAAGCGATACACACAGTGACTCAGTCAGTCACATACCATATCTGTGTGCACTGCTCAGGCTCAGGCCAGTGTGCTGCATCATCTATATATATATTATATATCTGTCTGACTGCTCAGCTCACACAGCTTATAATTGTGGGGGAGACTGGGGAGCACTACTGCAGTGCCAGTTATAGGTTATAGCAGGAGCCAGGAGTACATAATATTATATTAAAATTAAACAGTGCACACTTTTGCTGCAGGAGTGCCACTGCCAGTGTGACTAGTGACCAGTGACCTGACCACCAGTATATATAATATTAGTAGTATACTATCTCTTTATCAACCAGTCTATATTAGCAGCAGACACAGTACAGTGCGGTAGTTCACGGCTGTGGCTACCTCTGTGTCGGCACTCGGCAGCCCGTCCATAATTGTATATACCACCTAACCGTGGTTTTTTTTTCTTTCTTTATACATACATACTAGTTACGAGTATACTATCTCTTTATCAACCAGTCTATATATTAGCAGCAGACACAGTACAGTGCGGTAGTTCACGGCTGTGGCTACCTCTGTGTCGGCACTCGGCAGCCCGTCCATAATTGTATATACCACCTAACCGTGGTTTTTTTTTCTTTCTTTATACATACATACTAGTTACGAGTATACTATCTCTTTATCAACCAGTCTATATATTAGCAGCAGACACAGTACAGTGCGGTAGTTCACGGCTGTGGCTACCTCTGTGTCGGCACTCGGCAGCCCGTCCATAATTGTATATACCACCTAACCGTGGTTTTTTTTTCTTTCTTTATACATACATACTAGTTACGAGTATACTATCTCTTTATCAACCAGTCTATATATTAGCAGCAGACACAGTACAGTGCGGTAGTTCACGGCTGTGGCTACCTCTGTGTCGGCACTCGGCAGCCCGTCCATAATTGTATATACCACCTAACCGTGGTTTTTTTTTCTTTCTTTATACATACATACTAGTTACGAGTATACTATCTCTTTATCAACCAGTCTATATATTAGCAGCAGACACAGTACAGTGCGGTAGTTCACGGCTGTGGCTACCTCTGTGTCGGCACTCGGCAGCCCGTCCATAATTGTATATACCACCTAACCGTGGTTTTTTTTTCTTTCTTTATACATACATACTAGTTATGAGTATACTATCTCTTTATCAACCAGTCTATATATTAGCAGCAGACACAGTACAGTGCGGTAGTTCACGGCTGTGGCTACCTCTGTGTCGGCACTCGGCAGCCCGTCCATAATTGTATATACCACCTAACCGTGGTTTTTTTTTCTTTCTTTATACATACATACTAGTTACGAGTATACTATCTCTTTATCAACCAGTCTATATATTAGCAGCAGACACAGTACAGTGCGGTAGTTCACGGCTGTGGCTACCTCTGTGTCGGCACTCGGCAGCCCGTCCATAATTGTATATACCACCTAACCGTGGTTTTTTTTTCTTTCTTTATACATACATACTAGTTACGAGTATACTATCTCTTTATTAACCAGTCTATATATTAGCAGCAGACACAGTACAGTGCGGTAGTTCACGGCTGTGGCTACCTCTGTGTCGGCACTCGGCAGCCCGTCCATAATTGTATACTAGTATCCAATCCATCCATCTCCATTGTTTACCTGAGGTGCCTTTTAGTTGTGCCTATTAAAATATGGAGAACAAAAATGTTGAGGTTCCAAAATTAGGGAAAGATCAAGATCCACTTCCACCTCGTGCTGAAGCTGCTGCCACTAGTCATGGCCGAGACGATGAAATGCCAGCAACGTCGTCTGCCAAGGCCGATGCCCAATGTCATAGTACAGAGCATGTCAAATCCAAAACACCAAATATCAGTAAAAAAAGGACTCCAAAACCTAAAATAAAATTGTCGGAGGAGAAGCGTAAACTTGCCAATATGCCATTTACCACACGGAGTGGCAAGGAACGGCTGAGGCCCTGGCCTATGTTCATGGCTAGTGGTTCAGCTTCACATGAGGATGGAAGCACTCAGCCTCTCGCTAGAAAAATGAAAAGACTCAAGCTGGCAAAAGCAGCACAGCAAAGAACTGTGCATTCTTCGAAATCCCAAATCCACAAGGAGAGTCCAATTGTGTCGGTTGCGATGCCTGACCTTCCCAACACTGGACGTGAAGAGCATGCGCCTTCCACCATTTGCACGCCCCCTGCAAGTGCTGGAAGGAGCACCCGCAGTCCAGTTCCTGATAGTCAGATTGAAGATGTCAGTGTTGAAGTACACCAGGATGAGGAGGATATGGGTGTTGCTGGCGCTGGGGAGGAAATTGACCAGGAGGATTCTGATGGTGAGGTGGTTTGTTTAAGTCAGGCACCCGGGGAGACACCTGTTGTCCGTGGGAGGAATATGGCCGTTGACATGCCAGGTGAAAATACCAAAAAAATCAGCTCTTCGGTGTGGAGGTATTTCACCAGAAATGCGGACAACAGGTGTCAAGCCGTGTGTTCCCTTTGTCAAGCTGTAATAAGTAGGGGTAAGGACGTTAACCACCTCGGAACATCCTCCCTTATACGTCACCTGCAGCGCATTCATAATAAGTCAGTGACAAGTTCAAAAACTTTGGGTGACAGCGGAAGCAGTCCACTGACCAGTAAATCCCTTCCTCTTGTAACCAAGCTCACGCAAACCACCCTACCAACTCCCTCAGTGTCAATTTCCTCCTTCCCCAGGAATGCCAATAGTCCTGCAGGCCATGTCACTGGCAATTCTGACGAGTCCTCTCCTGCCTGGGATTCCTCCGATGCATCCTTGAGTGTAACGCCTACTGCTGCTGTTGTTGCCGCTGGGAGTCGATGGTCATCCCAGAGGGGAAGTCGTAAGCCCACTTGTACTACTTCCAGTAAGCAATTGACTGTTCAACAGTCCTTTGCGAGGAAGATGAAATATCACAGCAGTCATCCTACTGCAAAGCGGATAACTGAGTCCTTGACAACTATGTTGGTGTTAGACGTGCGTCCGGTATCCGCCGTTAGTTCACAGGGAACTAGACAATTTATTGAGGCAGTGTGCCCCCGTTACCAAATACCATCTAGGTTCCACTTCTCTAGGCAGGCGATACCGAGAATGTACACGGACGTCAGAAAAAGACTCACCAGTGTCCTAAAAAATGCAGTTGTACCCAATGTCCACTTAACCACGGACATGTGGACAAGTGGAGCAGGGCAGGGTCAGGACTATATGACTGTGACAGCCCACTGGGTAGATGTATGGACTCCCGCCGCAAGAACAGCAGCGGCGGCACCAGTAGCAGCATCTCGCAAACGCCAACTCTTTCCTAGGCAGGCTACGCTTTGTATCACCGCTTTCCAGAATACGCACACATCTGAAAACCTCTTACGGCAACTGAGGAAGATCATCGCGGAATGGCTTACCCCAATTGGACTCTCCTGTGGATTTGTGGCATCGGACAACGCCAGCAATATTGTGTGTGCATTAAATATGGGCAAATTCCAGCACGTCCCATGTTTTGCACATACCTTGAATTTGGTGGTGCAGAATTTTTTAAAAAACGACAGGGGCGTGCAAGAGATGCTGTCGGTGGCCAGAAAAATTGCGGGACACTTTCGGCGTACAGGCACCACGTACAGAAGACTGGAGCACCACCAAAAACTACTGAACCTGCCCTGCCATCATCTGAAGCAAGAAGTGGTAACAAGGTGGAATTCAACCCTCTATATGCTTCAGAGGTTGGAGGAGCAGCAAAAGGCCATTCAAGCCTATACAATTGAGCACGATATAGTAGGTGGAATGCACCTGTCTCAAGTGCAGTGGAGAATGATTTCAACGTTGTGCAAGGTTCTGATGCCCTTTGAACTTGCCACACGTGAAGTCAGTTCAGACACTGCCAGCCTGAGTCAGGTCATTCCCCTCATCAGGCTTTTGCAGAAGAAGCTGGAGGCATTGAAGAAGGAGCTAAAAGGGAGCGATTCCGCTAGGCATGTGGGACTTGTGGATGCAGCCCTTAATTCGCTTAACAAGGATTCACGGGTGGTCAATCTGTTGAAATCAGAGCACTACATTTTGGCCACCGTGCTCGATCCTAGATTTAAAGCCTACCTTGGATCTCTCTTTCCGGCAGACACAGGTCTGCTGGGGTTGAAAGACCTGCTGGTGACAAAATTGTCAAGTCAAGCGGAACGCGACCTGTCAACATCTCCTCCTTCACATTCTCCCGCAACTGGGGGTGCGAGGAAAAGGCTCAGAATTCCGAGCCCACCCGCTGGCGGTGATGCAGGGCAGTCTGGAGCGACTGCTGATGCTGACATCTGGTCCGGACTGAAGGACCTGACAACGATTACGGACATGTCGTCTACTGTCACTGCATATGATTCTCTCAACATTGATAGAATGGTGGAGGATTATATGAGTGACCGCATCCAAGTAGGCACGTCACACAGTCCGTACTTATACTGGCAGGAAAAAGAGGCAATTTGGAGGCCCTTGCACAAACTGGCTTTATTCTACCTAAGTTGCCCTCCCACAAGTGTGTACTCCGAAAGAGTGTTTAGTGCCGCCGCTCACCTTGTCAGCAATCGGCGTACGAGGTTACATCCAGAAAATGTGGAGAAGATGATGTTCATTAAAATGAATTATAATCAATTCCTCCGCGGAGACATTGACCAGCAGCAATTGCCTCCACAAAGTACACAGGGAGCTGAGATGGTGGATTCCAGTGGGGACGAATTGATAATCTGTGAGGAGGGGGATGTACACGGTGATATATCGGAGGGTGAAGATGAGGTGGACATCTTGCCTCTGTAGAGCCAGTTTGTGCAAGGAGAGATTAATTGCTTCTTTTTTGGGGGGGGTCCAAACCAACCCGTCATATCAGTCACAGTCGTGTGGCAGACCCTGTCACTGAAATGATGGGTTGGTTAAAGTGTGCATGTCCTGTTTTGTTTATACAACATAAGGGTGGGTGGGAGGGCCCAAGGACAATTCCATCTTGCACCTCTTTTTTCTTTTCTTTTTCTTTGCATCATGTGCTGATTGGGGAGGGTTTTTTGGAAGGGACATCCTGCGTGACACTGCAGTGCCACTCCTAGATGGGCCCGGTGTTTGTGTCGGCCACTAGGGTCGCTAATCTTACTCACACAGTCAGCTACCTCATTGCGCCTCTTTTTTTCTTTGCGTCATGTGCTGTTTGGGGAGGGTTTTTTGGAAGGGACATCCTGCGTGACACTGCAGTGCCACTCCTAGATGGGCCCGGTGTTTGTGTCGGCCACTAGGGTCGCTAATCTTACTCACACAGCTACCTCATTGCGCCTCTTTTTTTCTTTGCGTCATGTGCTGTTTGGGGAGGGTTTTTTGGAAGGGACATCCTGCGTGACACTGCAGTGCCACTCCTAGATGGGCCCGGTGTTTGTGTCGGCCACTAGGGTCGCTAATCTTACTCACACAGCTACCTCATTGCGCCTCTTTTTTTCTTTGCGTCATGTGCTGTTTGGGGAGGGTTTTTTGGAAGGGCCATCCTGCGTGACACTGCAGTGCCACTCCTAGATGGGCCCGGTGTTTGTGTCGGCCACTAGGGTCGCTAATCTTACTCACACAGCTACCTCATTGCGCCTCTTTTTTTCTTTGCGTCATGTGCTGTTTGGGGAGGGTTTTTTGGAAGGGACATCCTGCGTGACACTGCAGTGCCACTCCTAGATGGGCCCGGTGTTTGTGTCGGCCACTAGGGTCGCTTATCTTACTCACACAGCGACCTCGGTGCAAATTTTAGGACTAAAAATAATATTGTGAGGTGTGAGGTATTCAGAATAGACTGAAAATGAGTGTAAATTATGGTTTTTGAGGTTAATAATACTTTGGGATCAAAATGACCCCCAAATTCTATGATTTAAGCTGTTTTTTAGTGTTTTTTGAAAAAAACACCCGAATCCAAAACACACCCGAATCCGACAAAAAAAATTCGGTGAGGTTTTGCCAAAACGCGTTCGAACCCAAAACACGGCCGCGGAACCGAACCCAAAACCAAAACACAAAACCCGAAAAATTTCAGGCGCTCATCTCTAGTACCAAGTCCTTCTTGGCCAATCCGGAACAATGAGTATTGTTCTCACTCCTCTTTTTCTTACAATGCTCAGCACCTTTGGTATGAGAGGAAGAGGAGGAAACACATAGACCGACTGGAACACCCACGGTGTTACTAGTGCGTCCACAGCTATCGCCTGAGGGTCCCTATATGGCCCTTAGTTCCAGGATATTGATGTGAAGGCAAGTCTCCTGCCTTGACCACAGCCCCTGGAAATTACTTCCCTGTGTGACTGCCCCCCACCCTCGGAGGCTTGCATCCGTGGTCACCAGGACCCAGTCCTGAATGCTGAATCTGCGACCTTCGAGAAGGTGAGCACTCTGCAGTCACCACAGGAGAGACACCCTGGCTCTGGGGGATAGGGTGATTAACCGATGCATCCGAAGATGTGATCCGGACCACTTGTCCAGTAAGTCCCATTGGAAGGTCCTCGTATGGAACCTGCCGAAGGGAATGGCCTCGAATGATGCCACCCTCCTTCCCAGGACTCGAGAGCAGTGATGCACTGACACCTGTTTTGGTTTTAATAGATTCCTGACCAGTGTCACGAGCTCCTGAGCTCTCTCTATCGGGAGATAAACCCTTTGCTGGTCTGTATCTAGGATCATGCCTAGGAGAGGCAGATGAGCTGTAAGAACAAACTGCGACTTTGGAATATATAGAATCCAGCCGTGTTGCCGTTACACTTCCAGAGAAAGTGATACGCTGTTCAGCAACTGCTCTCTTGATCTCGCTTTTATGAGGAGATCGTCCAAGTACGTGATAATAGTGACACCTTGCTTCCGCAGGAGCACCATCATTTCCGCCATTACCTTGGTGAATATTCTCAAGGCCGTGGAGAGACCAAACGGCAACTTCTGAAATTGGTAATGACCATCCCGTACCGCAATTCTGAGGTACGCCTGATGAGGTGGATAAATGGGGACATGAAGGTATGCAACCTTTATGTCCCGAGTCACCATAAAATCTCCCCCTTTCAGGCTTGCAATAACCGCTCTTAGCGATTCCATCTTGAACTTGAACCCTTTCAGGTATATGTTCAGGGATTTTAAATTCAATATGGGTCCGACCGAACCGTCTGGTTTCGGGACTACAACATGGTCGAATAATAACCCCCTCCTTGTTGAAGGAGGGGAACCTTGACCACCACCTGTTGAAGATACAATTTATGAATTGCAGTTAACACTGTTTCCCTCTCGTGGGGGGAAACCGGCAGGGCCGTCGGTGAGGGGGCATCTTCTCAAAGTCCAGCTTGTATCCCTGAGACACAATATCTATTGCCCAGGGATCCAACAGGGAGTGAACCCACTTGTGGCTGAACTTACGAAGGCGTGCCCCCACCGGGCCTAGCTCCGCCTGTGGAGCCCCAGCGACAAGCGGTGGATTTTTGTAGAGGCCGGGGAGGACTTCTGTTCCTGGGAACTAGCTGTGTTGTGCAGCTTCTTTTCTCTGCCCCCGCCTCTGGCAAGAAAGGACGCACCTCGGACTTTCTTGTTTCTTTATTCGAAAGGCTGCATTTGATAATGTCGTGCTTTCCTAGGCTGCGCAGGAATATAAGGCAAAAGATCAGAATTACCAGCTATAGCTGTGGAGACCAGGTCCGAGAACCCTTCTCCACACAATCCTCAGCCTTCCACATGCCTCTTAAGTCGGCATCATCTGTCCATTGCATATTCTACAGGACACGTCAAGCAGAAATCGACATAGCTTTGACTCTAGGACCCAGTATACTCATATCTCTTTGGGCATGATTTATATATATATATCTATCACTTAAGACAGCATCTTTAATATATATATATCTCTATATATACATATATATATATATATATATATATATATGCATACTAGGGTCTCAATCTCTGTTGATAAGGTACCTGTCCACGCTGCCACAGCGCTATAAACCCATGCCGACACAATCGCCGGTCTGAGTAGTGTACCAGAATGTGCACGCTATCTGCAGGATCCCTGAGGATAGCTGTTACGTCAGGGCTACCTTTTGGGCAAACGTGACACCCTAGGGGAAGATTCCCATCATATCCTGGCCCTAGTGGGGAAAGGATACTGCCTGAGAATTCTTTGTGAGAAACTGCAGTCTCTTGTCTGGAGGTTCCCGCTCTTTTTCCTCATGAGAGGAGGGAAATTTACCTCAGCTTTCTTCCCCTTAACATGTGTACTCTCGTGTCAGGGACAGATGAGTCATCAGTGATATGCAAATCATCTTTTATTACAATAATCATATATTGAATACTTTTCTGCCATTTTGGCTGTAACTTTGCATTATCGTAGTCGACACTGGAGTCAAACTCCGTGTCGATATCAGTGTTTATTATTTTGGATAGTGAGCATTGAGAGACTCTGAAGGTCTCTGTGACATAGGGACAGACATGGGTAGATTTCCTGTCTGTTCTCTAATCTTTTGTGCAATAAATTCACCTTAGCACTTACACATATCCAAACAGGTGTCGGCGTTGTCGACGGAGACACCCTCTCACACACATATCCGCTCTATCACCTCCTTAGAGGAGCCTTTTACCTCAGACATGTCGACACACGCGTACCGACACACCACACACACAGGGGATGCTCTATTTGAAGACAGTTCCCCCACAAGGCCCTTTGGAGAGACAGAGAGAGAGAGTATGCCAGCACACACCCCAGCGCTATATAACCCAGGGATTACACTACGACTCAGTGTTTACCCAGTAGCTGCTGTATATACAAATATGCGCCTAAATTTATGTGCCCCCCCTCTCTTTTCACCCTTTGTGCACCTGGATACTGCAGGGGAGAGTCTGGGGAGCTTCCTTCCAGCGGAGCTGTGAAGAAAAAATGGCGCTGGTGAGTGCTGAGGAAGAAGGCCCCGCCCCCTCAGCGGCGGGCTTCTGTCCCGCTTTCTGTGTGAAAAAATGGCGGGGGGTTTTACATATATACAGTGCCTGACTGTATATATGTATATTATGCCAAAAAGGTACTTCAATTGCTGCCCAGGGCGCCCCCCCTTCCCAGCGCCCTGCACCCTACAGTGACCGGAGTGTGAAAGTGTGCTGGGAGCAATGGCGCACACATGCTGCGGTGCTGTGCGCTACCTTAAATGAAGACAGGAGTCTTCTGCCGCCGATTTCGCCGTCTTCAAGCTTCTGTTCTTCTGGCTCTGCGAGGGGGACGGCGGCGCGGCTCCGGGAACGGACGATCGAGGACAGGTGCCTGTGTTCGAACCCTCTGGAGCTAATGGTGTCCAGTAGCCTAAGAAGCGCAACTTAGCTGCAGATAGGTAGGTTTGCTTCTCTCCCCTCAGTCCCTCGTAGCAGTGAGTCTGTTGCCAGCAGATCTCACTGAAAATAAAAAACCTAACAAATACTTTCTTTTACTAGCAGGCTCTGGCCGGGCACAGATTCTAACTGAGGTCTGGAGGAGGGGCATAGGGGGAGGAGCCAGTGCACACCAGATAGTACCTAATCTTTCTTTAGAGTGCCCAGTCTCCTGCGGAGCCCGCTATTCCCCATGGTCCTTACGGAGTCCCCAGCATCCACTAGGACGTCAGAGAAATATATATACACATATATAGCCCTATTTCAGCCACGTTGACATATATATATTGGGAAACTGTTATTCTACTCTGAGCTCAGGTATATGAGAACTCTGTCCCAGGAACATTGATAGAGAGAACTACTTCATAGAGTGGAATATGTGCATTGTGATATCTGCTATTGTATGTGGTATTCTCAGAGTGACGTGTTATTGACCACCAGTATTTCCAAGTGGTATGTGTGCCGTAATTATCAGTATTAGCGTTACAGACATTATTGGCAGAATTATTAGGAAGGATTATTGCTGCGCTCAGATCTTCTGCATAAACGTGTTACATTGACTGCTATGAACCTGCCATACGGGTAGTGTTTCCTCACCTAACTTACCTCTCCCATATTCAAATAAACTGGCTTCAGTGAGGCCGAAAGTGTCATTGCACAGTGTTGGTCCGTGTCTAATACCCCCGTTATTATCTAGCGAACCTGAAACAGGAGCCATCTTCCAGGTGACTCAGCAGAAGTGCCGGGAAGATCAAGAAAGGTGAGTGAGTAACCCATATACCGTGAACCGTACTTACCAGTGTACCACACATTCCCACCCTGATGGTTGCCACCATGACAGTCTGTACTAGCTGACTGCTGTACCTCCAATGGGAGACCAGTATTCTACCTTATGATGTCTGTGACCGGACGGTCCTGTATAAAAGCCCTCACCGCTTTGCGTCCCATCCCCAGTACACAGAATGGACGTTTAGGTCACATGAGACTTGGCCACATAGGGGATTCCCGCTTACCGCGCAGTGTGTGGGTTTACGCTGCCACCACCAAACTCCTAACCTGCCGTGGTGTTTGGAACCACGGTTCTGCTCTGTATGCGTCGACACGCCGCCTTATCACACCTGTGTGGTGCTGATGAATCCCCACTAGTCGCTTGACTAGGCCTCTGCCAGTAGCTGGCGGAAGGCGGAGCTTGGAGACCCTGGTTACACCCTGGACAGCCGGAGAACAGAGCTAGGTTTCGCCTAGCTCTGCAGGTCACAAGATGAAGCAGTCGTCTTGAGGCAGATGATGTTTATTTGCCAAATACAGCCTTCAAAAAGACTCTGCAATACAGCAGATGTTACGGCATAATGAAACTGGTATAATAAACTTTTCAGGGGGCAGTTGCCCTCCTTTTATCCTACTCCAATACACAATACCACAAGGGGTAAGCCCGCCCTGTGGTTTACAACCAATCAATGTTTACCCATGGGCTGTGCATGCCTTGGTCACATGCACAGCTAACATTGTCCTCTATGGACAGTGGGGAGTGGTCACTCTCCTTTGACTGTCCCATCCTGGAGGATCAGGATACGCCCCGGTGCCGTTCAGTCTGGCTGGGCGAAGTTTTCCCGCCTAAACTTACTTCCAGAAACCTGCCCGGGACCCAGCTCACTGTCTGCAGCCTGGATTCGGGCTCCAGAGCTGGGCAGCCTAGATCACCTGGTCAGGGTTTCCTGGCCATTATGGGTGATCCCTATGGAGCTCCAGAAAATCACTCAGCTTGTTTTAAAGCTGAGCTTCTCTCTCCTACAATGCTACTTTTACGTTTGAGGCTGGAGGAGAAAGCATTCCGCCATGGATTCCCCCCTCCTGGGACACAACAACCAAGTGAGTGTATTTTACCTTTAAATACATTAAATACACTTCACCTACATGTCTGTTAAATATATACTGAGCCTGTGCCCTGCACAGGCTCCACATACCCAGGCACTGCAGTGCCTCATCATACAATATATATTATATTATTACATTTGAATACATTGTTTTGTTTTAAATACTGAGCGCTGGGCTCCCCTAGCCCTGCAGCCTGGCTGCTAGGGCTCTCTCAGTGCTGGAGGTATGGGGCTGGCTTCCCCCATCCTCCAGCCTGCCTGTATATACAGCCTGACCCCGGGGTTCAGGGTTCTGGCTCTCCCTGTCCAGCCAGTGTGGCACTCACTCAGTGGCCTCACCGCAGCATGCAGTGCACCCACCTGCTGTAGCCTGGCAGCCCGGGATGCTCTATGTGCCCCTGGAGCACTGAGGCACCGGGAGTGTAGCTCCCGGTCCCCAGCGCCCGACACCCTACACACACCCCCGCCGCTAGGGAGCCAGATAACCCATTCCCCCATGAGCGGTGCACTCTGGTGCCCTTGCTGTGCAGGGAGGCGGCTAGCCCGGTCCTCTGTGTGCAGCACTGAACTCGGTGGCCTCGCCGCAGCATCCGGCGGTGATCCGGGCTGCAGCGCACCCCCTCTGCCGTCCAGGACGTTCATCCCGGCTGTCACGGCTGGCTACCTTTGATGGGCTGAGGCGCCGGGAGCTCTGCATCACACAGAGCGCTGCAGCGGCTCTCCCTTATCCCCAGCGCTGAGGTGCCGGGAGCGTAGCTCCCGGACCTCAGCACACACACAGCGGCTCTCCCCCGTTGCGCACACACAGGTCAGAGCACTGGGGGGCTGTACTCACTGCCGCAGTCGCCGGAGAGGTCCGGGACCGCGGCACACATTAAAATAAATTTTTACACTCTTTTAAATACACGGCGCCTAGCGCCCATTGCATTTTAAAAATGGCGCCAAGTGCCCATTGTCCTCATAACGGCGCTGGGCAGCTAAGAGTTAACCCCTTCAGTGCCACGGCCACCATTGTCCATGTGGCCACAAGGGTCTCTGGCCACAATGTCCATGTCCAATCCCCTGTGAGCAAGGTGTATAAAAGGACTTCCTTTGCAGTAATCCAGTGCCAGTGCAATAAATCTCATTCCAGAGATATATTTTGTCTCCTAGCTCCTGCTAGCAGCTAGCTATAGTGCTATCCCTCCAGAATATAGAGGACCTCAGAGTGTTACCCAACTTAGGGGGACATTTACCAAGCAGTGATGAGATTGGAGAAGTTGCCCATGGCAACCAATCAGCACTGATGTAACATCTATAATTTGCATACTATAAAATGATACAGAGCTGCTGATTGGTTGATGGGGCAACTTCTCCACTTGCTCACTTCTTCGCTCTTATCACTGCTTAGTAAATGTCCCCCTTATTTCTGTTTGTCAAGCTTCAGCTTCCCAGCGTCACAGTGTTATGAGTCGCTGCTGTGGCTCATTCCTGTTTGTATTCCGGCTGTCTCCTAGCGACTAGGATGCTGACTGCTACGTGCAGCAGCATACCTGTTTGGAATGCCTAATTACCTGACTCTAGCCTGATGTCTCTTGTGATTGGTCTGGCTCCCTTTTATTAGGGATTCTGGACACTTCCTGTTGCCGGTGATATTCCCTAGTTGCTGCACCTAGTGAGCTCGTCACACGGTCACTGCACCCTGTACACTTCCCAGTCTGCTTGTCTGTTCCTGTACCTTAGCCTCTGTCCTAGTCCTGCATCCTGATCCCCTGCCTCAGTCCTCCGTGTGCTGCAGGTAAAGTCCACAGTAATTAATGGACGCACAGTGTACTCAACTTAATGGTATAACTTGTTATATATACCAGGCACAGGAAAAGTTCAGCAATACTTAACTAAGGTAATCATTCATGGGACAGAGAATGGAGCTGCAGAAGGACAGGGACCTGCAAACCAGGCTTCCAGCATGAACCAAAGCTTAAACTCCGGAAACAGCCCATCCAGGTAGTTCAGGTAGGAAGTAATATAATCGGCAGTTTTGTGTAGAGCTGGTTGCCTCTTATCAGGAGAACAAATCAATGGCAACACAGCCACCTTTACAGCAGAATAGATTGCAGCTGACATGCTGTACACATACACTGCAGCTGAGATGCAAATAGAACAACACTGCTCTGACAGCAGCACCTCTGGCAGCACAGAGGTACTGCAGCCCAGACACAGAACAGCAGCACCTCTGGTAGTACAGAGGTACTGCAGGCCAGACACAGAACAGCAGCATCTCTGGCAGCAGCACAAAGGTACTGCAGGCCAGACACAGAACAGCAGCACCTCTGGTAGTACAGAGGTACTGCAGGCCAGACACAGAACACCCGAACCAGTTCTCAAGTCACAGCTTAGCCACTCTGCTGTTTTATGTTATTTCAAGCTGCGTTCAATTCACACCCTGCTCCTGATTGCTTCCACAGTTGACCATTGCCTTGCTGTGGTTCCACTACACACTCAGCTCCAGATTGTTTTACAGTTACCTCCTGCCCTGCTGTGTATCCAGTTATCAAGTCCTGCTGTCTTCAGTCACCTCAGTTTAGTCTGCATTACCTTGCCAAAGTCTGTTTGCTGTTAACCCCAGCCTTGCAGAGTCATCCTGCTGCTACACTCCAGGCTATTACCTTCTGGTCTCCAGGTTATTGTGTGAGCCCTTTCTGCTAGAGGTTTAAGTCCAGGCGGCATCTCAAGTACCGGTGAGCGCATACAGCTCTAAGGGAACAGGAGCGCCTGTTACTGGCGGAAGACCCTCTCAGCGGCTCTAGCTGGGACAGTTCTGTTTTTTTTTGGGCTGTCCCAGCGTCAAGCTGCAGTGTCCCGAGGTGGGGGTGTGGGTGTGGGTGTGTGGGGGGGGGGCAGTTGGGAGACTCCTGTCACTCGCTGCTTTGCTTAGCAAATGCATGTGCACAGCGTCTATTTAATGGAGACAGAGGGACTCGAGTCATGCAGCAGCTATCAGAGCGCTGGGCATGCCCCCTTCAGTGACAGTAAATGGGGTTATGACTCACGATCGTGGCACTTCTGTAAGGCCATGCCCCCTTTCTTATAGATCACGGCCCCTTTTCGGTCGGTCGGAGTCTTTTGGATTTTTTAATGTTTAGAGGTATGGTTCACCTGTGTTTTAGCCTGCAGGTCTCTATTAACGCTTCACAGTCTCTAACCACCAGTATCCTGCGACACTTTACTCTTCTCCGCTTCAGAGTAATCCTCCGGTTCCAGTCCGCTTCAGTGTAATCCTCCGGTTCCAGTCCGCTTCAGTGTAATCCTCCGGTTCCAGTCCGCTTCAGAGTAATCCTACGGTTCCAGTCTGCTTCAGAGTAATCCTCTGGTTCCAGTCCGGTTGAAAGTAATTCTCCAGTTCCAGTCTGGTTGAGAGTAATCCTCCGGTTCCAGTCCGCTTCAGAGTAATCCTCCGGTTCCAGTCCGCTTCAGTGTAATCCTCCGGTTCCAGTGCGCTTCAGTGTAATCCTCCGGTTCCAGTCCGCTTCAGAGTAATCCTCCGGTTCCAGTCCGCTTCACCGTAATCCCCGGTTCCAGTCCGCTTCAGAGTAATCCTCCGGTTCCAGTCCGGTTGAAAGTAATCCTCCGGTTGAAAGTAATCCTCCAGTTCCAGTCCGCTTCAGAGTAATTCTCCAGTTCCAGTCCGGTTGAGAGTAATCCTCCGGTTCCAGTCCGCTTCAGAGTAATCCTCCGGTTCCAGTCCGCTTCAGAGTAATCCTCCGGTTCCAGTCCGCTTCAGAGTAATCCTCAAGTTGCACCTTCCTTGGTCCATTCCAGCACTAGCCCCGTTCAAGCCCGGTTGCAGCCTACTGAAAGGTCTTCTTATTCAGCTGCCTCATGTGTTCCTGTGTTAATATCCTCAGCTATCTCCTTGGCTGTTGTTATACTGCCTCCGTTGGCCTACAGTCAGTCCACTCTAAACCTCGCCCAACACACAGTGCATTCCTTGTACCTGAGATATTAGGGACAGGTGAGTGATTTTTAACAGAATGGGAACAGATGAGTATGATATGAGGGGTAATGGCACACACGGGTGAGGGTTATAGGTAGGGGCCAGGGACATGCAGTGAGGTAAATGGCTGAGGAGACACTGGCTAGCACCAGAGCCAGATTTACACTCAATATATGAGCCCAAGGGTTAATTCGGGCATTATACACAGGTGCAACGTCATATACATGTGGGCATTATACACAGGTGCAGCAGTATATACATGTGGGCATTTTTCACAGGTGCAGTGGTATATACATGTGGGCATTATACACAGGTGCAGCAGTATATACATGTGGGCATTATACACAGGGGCAGCAGTATACACATGTGGGCATTACACACAGGTGCAGCAGTATATACATGTGAGCATTATACACAGGTGCAGCAGTATATACATGTGGGCATTATACACAGGTACAGCAGCATATCATACTTACCTACTCTCCCGGAAGTTGCGGGAGGCTCCCGTTTTTTGGGGTAGCCCCCCGCACCCCCGGAAGAGTGGGCAGGTCTCCCGCATCCTGCTCGCACCCTAGTGATGCGAGCAGGATAGAGAGATAACCTCCCGCATTTGCGGGTCCGTCGGGTGGAGAAGGGGTTAAAATGACGCAAATCGCGGGGCTTAGTGATGTCACAGTCCGGCCCCGCCCCCCGAAGACACATGCAGCGTCTCCTCTCCGGGCTTCTCCCGGAGAGGAGACTTACAATGTAGGTAAGTATGCAGCATATACATGTGGGCATTATACACAGGTGCAGCGGTATATACATGTGGGCATTATACACAGGTGCAGCGGTATATACTTGTGGGCATTATACACAGGTGCAGCAGTGTGACCGGATGGTCCAGTATGAAAGCCCTCACCGCTTCCATGTCCCATCCCCAGTACACAGAATGGATGTTTAGGTCACATGGGACCTGGCCACGTGTGGATTCCCGCTTACCGTCAGTAACCGCCTGTTACTGACTCCACCCATTGCACAGTGGGTGGGTTTACGCTGCCACCACCAAACTCCTAACCTGCCGTGGCATTTATAACCACGGTTCTGCTCTGTATGTGCCGACACACTGCCTTACCCACACCTGTGTGGTGTTGACGAATCCCCAAATGTTGCTTGCCCAAGCACAGCACGGTAGCAGGCCGAAGGCGGAGCTGGGAGATGCTGGTTACACCCTGGACAGCCAGGAAATGGAGCTAGGTTTCGCCTAGCCCTGCAGGTCACAAGATGACGCGGTCTTCTTGAGGCAAATGATGTTTATTTCCAATAGTTCTAAAGAGAACTCTTCCCTATTGCTAGGGGCAACAGCAATACAGCAGATGTTCCAGCAGACAGTAGTTGGTATAATACCCTCTGAAGCTCACAGGCCTCCTCTTTTTATCTCAGTTCTACACACAGTACCACAGGGGGGGGTAAGCCCTCCCTGTCTCCTCCAACCAATCAGGTTATCGCACATAATATAAATAAATACAAGTTACATTTCAAAAGATAAGAATTAGATAAAGCACATTCCTGCTCCTCTTCATATATAACCAAACCAGTGGCTATCCCAAACACAATCTGATTACCATGTTCCTGTCTCTTTCACAAATGTAAATGCAACTTGTATTTTAATTGCATTCATCCTCTCACCCATAGACAACGTTCTTATAAGTTAAACATAAATCTGCATCCTACATAATACAGCCTAGGAAATCTTAATTGTCACACGAAACCCACTAGTTTTCATTCGTAAAACACAATTGATTTAGCAGCCACTTGTGTCTCCATGCAGAGGTGTAGTGAGGGTGTCTCCAGTGGAGCACGAGCTCCGGGCGCCAAAAAAGTTAGAGGGCGCAGATGGGGCGCACACTGACTCGGGCTCAGAGACTAGCTGGGGAACAGGTCAGGCCAGTGGTGACAGCAGGAGACACTGACATCCAGCACATGCCTGAGCCGCTGCCTTCACTGCTGCAGCACCTCTCTCTGCCCCGGATGCTGTAGCACCTCTCTCTGCCCCGGATGCTGCAGCACCTCTCTCTGCCCCGGATGCTGTAGCACCTCTCTCTGCCCCGGATGCTGTAGCACCTCTCTCTGCCCCGGATGCTGTAGCACCTCTCTCTGCCCCGGATGCTGCAGCACCTCTCTCTGCCCCGGATGCTGCAGCACCTCTCTCTGCCCCGGATGCTGCAGCACCTCTCTCTGCCCCGGATGCTGTAGCACCTCTTTCTGCCCCGGATGCTGTAGCACCTCTTTCTGCCCCGGATGCTGTAGCACCTCTCTCTGCCCCGGATGCTGTAGCACCTCTCTCTGCCCCGGATGCTGTAGCACCTCTCTCTGCCCCGGATGCTGTAGCACCTCTCTCTGCCCCGGATGCTGTAGCACCTCTCTCTGCCCCGGATGCTGCAGCACCTCTCTCTGCCCCGGATGCTGCAGCACCTCTCTCTGCCCCGGATGCTGTAGCACCTCTCTCTGCCCCGGATGCTGGAGCACCTCTCTCTGCCCCGGATGCTGGAGCACCTCTCTCTGCCCCGGATGCTGGAGCACCTCTCTCTGCCCCGGATGCTGGAGCACCTCTCTCTGCCCCGGATGCTGGAGCACCTCTCTCTGCCCCGGATGCTGTAGCACCTCTCTCTGCCCCGGATGCTGTAGCACCTCTCTCTGCCCCGGATGCTGTAGCACCTCTCTCTGCCCCGGATGCTGCAGCACCTCTCTCTGCCCGGATGCTGTAGCACCTCTCTCTGCCCCGGATGCTGCAGCACCTCTCTCTGCCCCGGATGCTGCAGCACCTCTTTCTGCCCCGGATGCTGTAGCACCTCTCTCTGCCCCGGATGCTGTAGCACCTCTCTCTGCCCCGGATGCTGTAGCACCTCTCTCTGCCCCGGATGCTGTAGCACCTCTCTCTGCCCCGGATGCTGTAGCACCTCTCTCTGCCCCGGATGCTGTAGCACCTCTCTCTGCCCCGGATGCTGTAGCACCTCTCTCTGCCCCGGATGCTGCAGCACCTCTCTCTGCCCCGGATGCTGCAGCACCTCTCTCTGCCCCGGATGCTGGAGCACCTCTCTCTGCCCCGGATGCTGGAGCACCTCTCTCTGCCCCGGATGCTGGAGCACCTCTCTCTGCCCCGGATGCTGGAGCACCTCTCTCTGCCCCGGATGCTGGAGCACCTCTCTCTGCCCCGGATGCTGGAGCACCTCTCTCTGCCGCGGATGCTGGAGCACCTCTCTCTGCCCCGGATGCTGGAGCACCTCTTTCTGCCTTGGCTGCTGCAGACCTCTCTCTACCCTGTCTGCTGCAGCACCTCTTTCTGCCTTGGCTGCTGCAGCACCTCTTTCTGCCTTGGCTGCTGCAGATCTCTCTCTACCCTGGCTGCTGCAGCACCTCTTTCTGCCTTGGCTGCTGCAACACCTCTTTCTGCCTTGGCTGCTGCAGACCGCTCTCTGCCCCAGCTGTTGCAGCACCCCTATCTGCCCTGGCTACTACAGCATCTCTCTCTACATTGATGCTGCAACACCTCACTATGCCCCAGCTGCTGCTGCAGCACCTTTATCTGTATTATCTATGTATTTGTTGCATGTCTGGTTATGCACTATCTCTGTTTTATACTTTAGGTGGGGGGGGGGGGGAACATGCCCAGGGGAAACTTTCTCCCTGAGCTCTACGAGGTCTAGAACTGGCCCAGTGACCAATTTAGAATTTTTAAATATTTTTCTTTTCAAATATAACATGCCCCCATATCATACTTACCTACATTTTATTTCTCCTCTCCGGGAGAAGCCCGGAGAGAAGACGCTGCACTGTCTTTGGGGGGCGGGGCCGGACGGTGACATCACTAAGCCCCGCCCCCTCATCGGGAAATGCCGCGATTCGCGGGTCCACGGGAAGGGGGCGGGTCTAAAATGACGCGATTTGCGTCATTTTAACCCCTTCTCCACCCGACGGACCCGCGAATGCGGGATGTTATCTCTCCATCCTGCTCGCATCACTAGGGTGCGAGCAGGATGCGTGAGACCTGCCCACTCTTCCGGGGGTGCGGGGGACTACCCCAAAAAACGGAGCCTCCCGCAGCTTCCGGGAGAGTAGGTAAGTATGCCCCATATGTTGGCAGGCCACCACATTCAGTACAGGGGAGAGTCGCCGAAACATACCCTTGCTCCGGGTACCATGGCGCCTAGATACAACTCTGTCTCCATGCAAAACCAGTTCTGGCTTATCACACCACAGGAGATGCTGAAAGCACAGTCTTCTCTCCAAACCTTCGTTTGTACATGAAAGAAAATGTTTGCCCACCAAAAGGCCTGCTAATCGCCACCTATCCCCTGCTGGAGCTAGGACAATTAACATACGACTTCCTATGCAAACATGTCTCCAGAACAATTGTCAAGGTCTTTTAGAAACAAAGGTGGTCATTCCGAGTTGTTCGCTCGTTGCCGTTTTTCGCAACGCAGCGATTAGGTGGAAAATGCGCATGCGCATGGTACGCAGTGCGCATGCGCTTAGTAATTTAACACAAAACTTAGTAGATTTACACAAGCTCGAGCAACGTTTTTTCAACGCTCGAGTGATCGGAGTGTGATTGACAGGAAAGGGGTGTTTCTGGGCGGACACTGACCGTTTTCCAGGAGAGTGCTAAAAAACGCAGGCATGCCTGGAAAAAACGCAGGAGTGGCTGGAGAAACGGGGGAGTGGCTGGCCGAACGCAGGGCGTGTTTGTGACGTCAAACCAGGAACTAAACGGACTGAGGTGATCGCAATCTGTGAGTAGGTCTGGAGCTACTCAGAAACTGCAGGGAATTATTTAGTAGCAGTTCTGCTAATCTTTTGTTCGCTATTCTGCTAAGTTAAGATACACTCCCAGAGGGCGGCGGCCTAGCGTGTGCAATGCTGCTAAAAGCAGCTAGCGAGCGAACAACTCGGAATGAGGGCCAAAAATAAGATTTTAAACCTACCAATAAATCTTTTTCTCGTAGTCCGTAGAGGATGCTGGGGACTCCGTAAGGACCATGGGGATAGACGGGCTCTGCAGGAGACATGGGCACTTTAAGAAAGACTTTAGGTATGGGTGTGCACTGGCTCCTCCCTCTATGCCCCTCCTCCAGACCTCAGAGAAACTGTGCCCAGAGGAGACGGACAATACGAGGAAAGGATTTTTGTTAATCCAAGGGCAAGATTCATACCAGCCACACCAATCACACCGTATAACTTGTGATATACTAACCAGTCAACAGTATGAAACAACATAGCATTAGTCCAAGACCGATGAAAACTATAACATAACCCTTATGTAAGCAAAACTATATACAAGTCTTGCAGAAGTAGTCCGCACTTGGGATGGGCGCCCAGCATCCTCTACGGACTATGAGAAAAAGATTTACCGGTAGGTTTAAAATCTTATTTTCCCTTACGTCCTAGAGGATGCTGGGGACTCCGTAAGGACCATGGGGATTATACCAAAGCTCCCAAACGGGCGGGAGAGTGTGGATGACTCTGCAGCACCGATTGAGCAAACAGGAGGTCCTCCTCAGCCAGGGTATCAAACTTATAGAACTTTGTAAAGGTGTTTGAACCCGACCAAGTAGCAGCTCGGCATAGTTGTAGTGCCGAGACCCCTCGGGCAGCCGCCCAAGACGAGCCCACCTTCCTAGTGGAATGGGCCTTGACCGATTTTGGTAACGGCAATCCAGCCGTAGAATGCGCCTGCTGAATCGTGTTACAGATCCAGCGAGCAATAGTCTGCTTTGAAGCAGGGGCGCCAACCTTGTTGGCCGCATATAGGACAAACAGTGCTTCTGTTTTTCTGACTCTAGCCATTCTGGCCACGTAAATTTTCAAAGCCCTGACTACGTCCAGGGACTCGGAATCATCTAAGTCTCGCGTAGCCACAGGCACCACAATAGGTTGGTGTGACAGGACGGTCCCGTACGAAAGCACTCGCCGCTTTCGCGTCCCGTTGGCTGCGCACAGAATGGAAGGTCAAGTCACACGAGGCCTGACCACATAGGGGATTCCCGCTTACCGTCAGTAACCGCCTGTTACTGACTCCACCCACTGCGCTGTGGGCGGGTTTATGCTGCCACCACCAAACTCCTAACCTGCCGTGGCGTTTGGAACCACGGTTCTGCTCTGTATGTGCCGACGCACTGCCTTACCACACCTGTGTGGTGTTGACGAATTCCCACTAGCCACTTGCTAAGCCTCTACCGGTAGCTGGCGGAAGGCGGAACTTGGAGACGTTAGGTGCTTCCCTGGACAGCCGGAGGACGGGGCTATGTTTGGTATCCAGACAACGTTTGGTATCAGATTAACATTCACTATTGATAAATTTATCACATAGCTTCAAAATACAAATGTTTCTGTCTCATTCACATCTCCAGGCAAACCCAGTGTTTGAGATTACAACAGGAAAGGCTACAATACAAACAAACAAACAGTCTTCCTTCCTGCATCTGCCATTCAGGGTTCGTATATCAATTAAATCAGTTACATGAAACAGGTTCCAAGCCCAGAACTACTTTACATATGGGATAAGGAGATTCCTGTGAGTAACATCTCTCTCTAAGGTACTTACACATCAAAAGGTTTTGTCATTCACACCTCACTGCTAGGACAGGGCCATTAGCATGCCACTTCCTACTGACAGGAGATGATTATTCAGACATTGATAAGAGTAAGTGCATTTTCCCCTTTAAGTACAGGTGACCATATCTTGAATATAAAATAAATACAGTTAAACATGTAATCCTACAATTGTGCACAGAGCGCTACAACACATCATTAAACAAACTTTTAAACAGTCCACGCCCAGCGCCGTAAGTACGTTTAACAGTGACGCCAAGCGCCCATTGTCCCTTAATATGGCGCCGGGCACGAGGGTTAACCCCTCAAGTGCCGCAGCGGCCATTGTCCATGTGGGCTGGGGTATCTCCGGCCACACTCCCCCCCCCCCCCCCCCATTCAAGCGGGTCAACCAGGGACCCATGTCCCAACGAATTGGTCCCTGGTCCCGCAGTCCTTAATGGGGTTGAAGGTGACGCTACCTGGGGGCGTAGGCTCCGGCCTAGACAGTTCATCCATAGTGCAGTGGGTCTCTCTTCGTGGGTGCACAATGTTCAAATAGTCCACCTGAAGTCCAAGTTCAAGGCTCCACCACAAAAGTCTGTCCAATTTCCCCAAGGTAGGTTGCAGCCACCTAACAGGTGGGTGGTAAGTCACCACGGTGGGGGGCCAGTTACACACAAGTGCCACCCACGGTGTCCCAATTGTGGCATACCCCACCTCCCACAATAGCAGTAGACTGCTCAAACAGGCCACAGGGTGCTCCTGCCCATATGGCTCTTTCTGGCTCAGTACTACTCCCAGTCCGTGCAGTGGCGCAGTAGTTCGTAAAACACACAGTCCTGGTCAAGAATGTGCGCCATCAGCACTGGAGCGGGTACCCGAGCCTCCTTCAATGACTGGAATGCCAACTCGCAAGCGGGTGCAAAGTCCACTGACTTGGGAATGCCCTTCCTAGCCATCTCTGTCAAGGGGTTCACTACAGGACTAAAGTCAATGACAACGTGTCCGTAGGGCCTTACAGGTTCTAAGGTCAGTACCGGTCTGGGTGATGTGGGTCGGGGACAGCCTCTGGTTGCCTCCACCCCCTCTGGTTTGGGCCTACCCCTGTCTCCTCCCACATGGTGCCCCAGGCACTGCACCTCCTATCTGGCAACTGTCTACCCGAACTGTCAGACCTGCCCTCCAATCCTCTTCTGTCGACCTATGACTCGGGAAACCTACCCCGTCACCTAGGCCTACTCTTCCCTCCTCGTCCGCTACCTGTGCCACAGTGATGGCGGCCAGACCACCAGCCTCTGGATCCTGTGTGGCATCCACTACAGGGAGGCTGCGTGTCTTCCCCGATCTACTGAGCACAGGCAAGGGACCTGCTATGTCCACAGCAACTTGCTGCAAGGGTTCTCCTATGGGCAGAGGCCCAGAGACAACACAACCGCTGGAGTGCCCCAGCTGCCAACGCATGGCACCAGCCTTACAGTTGGTCTGGGCGTCATCCGACATTCCAGACCAGGGTAAGCTCTGTGTCAGGCACTTCAGGGTACGGTCTGTCTCCGGGTTACTGTCCAAAGGAGTTTCGCTGGCAACCAACACCGGTTGCGCAGGAACGTTCCCTGGGGGGACCAGTTGGACACATTCCCTATCTGGTCTATCCCCTCCCACTTTCCTGGCTACCCTGTACCTTAACCCTTCCCGCCAGGTCAAACTTCCTGCCCCAACCCTGTCAAGGCTGCTGCCAGAGTGGCGCCTCATGCCTATCGGGGATGGGTCAGAGAGTTGAGCCTCCCTAAACTCCTGCCTGTGGCCCTCAATCTCTCCTAAATTGGGACACTCTACAGGGGGATCTAGGTGGGGACTACTAGGGTCAGTCTGGTAGAGGTCAGTCATGGAAAAGTCAGTGTGGTTTCTCATACTCACCGCCGGAGTTGGCAAACCACTGGGGTCAGGAGCATCATTGGGCACCCCCACAGGATCAAACGAGCTGGAACCGACATCCTCTGCGTTGCTAGGGGACGTAGGCATACCAGAGGCAAAAGGCATGCGGGGTCGATGTGCCAATCTAGCCGCTGTAATCTTTTCCTCTGGGCTGGTTGATGCTGTGGTTGGCTGTGCTGGCAGTTGTCTAGCAGCTGTAGTCTTTTCCTCTGGGCTGGGCTGTGCTGGAGTAGCTGATGTCAACGGTGGTTGTGGAACTTGACTCCGGGAAATGGCGCCAGCAAACGTGGTGACGATCCCACCACCCAGATCATTTCCTAGGACCACATCAGTTGGGAGACCATCCATGACGGCAACTTCTCGCAACTCTGGTCCAGCTCCCCAGTCCAGGTAGACTCTTGCCATGGGAACCGCTTTCTCCATTCCGTCTGCCAAGGTGACCTTGGCAGTGCGACCCTGCAATACTGCAGCAGGATCTATAAGGTGGGGGCTCACCACAGTGATTGAGGCCCCAGAGTCTCTTAGGCCTTCATCCCTGAAAGGGGTCCCACGTGGACTGGCTGCAGGTGCCTCCACATGTTGTGTAGGGGCTGTTTGGCCATGCAGGTGACTCTCTCTGCAGAGTGCACCTGTCTCTCGCCACACTCCATCGGACTGACTGGAGGGGGAACAGTCTCTGTAGGCTCATCTCCTCTCGTCAAACAAGCGAGCCGGGCTCCAGCACTCGGATTTGGGGCACGAGTCTGGGGTGCTTGGGATGCAGGACAGTTCATCCTCAGATGTCCGATTTTCCCACAGCCATAGCACTTCTTCTCCAGTCGTGGCACCGATGATCTCTGATCAGTTGCAGGGACGCTGCGGTGCAGTTGCTGGCCAAGAGCACCCGGGTTGGAAGATACTTGTCTTTGGGGGTGATGAGCTGAAGAGGGGGGTCCCCTTGGTGGTGCAGTCTTTTGGAGCTGGCTGCTGGCTGGGCGCTTCTGCCCCTGCGGCCGAATTGCCACATACTTGTCTGCTAACTGGGCAGCCATCTTTAAGCTGGGTGGCTCCCGATCTAGCACCCACTCCTTCACTTCTGGGGCGCACCTGCGGTAGAACTGCTCCCTGCAGATCAGGTCAATCAGTGCTTCCCATGTAGTGGCTTCCGAATCCTTCACCCACTTCACCACGTACTGCCGCAGCTGGGTGGCGAACTGCTCATGGGTGCTGCTAGGATTCTTGGGCAAGTCTCTGAACTTCTTCCTGTAAGACTCTGGAGTGATGAAGAATCGCTGGAGGAGAGCCTTCGCGACTTCGTCGTAGTTCCCACAGTCCTCCGTCGCCACTCCTCGATAGGCCTCCAAGGCCTCTCCATGCAGAGTGGGCACAAGGTGTCTCACCCACTCCGACTTGGGTAAATCGTGTAGTTTGCAAGTCCTTTCAAAAACTTGCAAATGTCCATCAATGTCCCCATCACTGTCTGCAAACTTGGCAAAGTGAACGCGTCCCGATCTGTGTACAACAGCTGACAACGGCTCCCGGGGTACCACGGCCTGTGGTGCCCGCTCCGCATGCCACATCCGAATGACAAGCATGCGTTCTTGCTCTGTTGCCCTTTCCCCCAATTCCGCTAGCCGATCTGCTAGGGTATCCGGGCCGTCCCCCCCCTGGGACGTTGGGATCCTGGCCCTGCTAGGGATTGCTGGGAAACATTGCTGCTGTGAGAGAGGGCGGGGCTTGTGGGTCTCACCGGTTCCTTACGAAGGTCCACTGTTGGGCCGTCCTCTGCGATGCTGACGCCGTCAGTGCTTTCCACCTCCGCCCGATGGGACTCCTCCACGCTCATGAGCGCCGCCTTCATGACGCTTCTGGACGCGTTGAAAGGGATATCCACACCCTTCTCCTGGCACACGATCTCCAGATCATCCTTGGACATTCCGCTGAATTCCGCCATCTTGTGCGTTCTCCTGCGCTGCAGTTACTCCTCTCCTGAGTAACTCGGCTTCTCCAATCAGGTGACCGAAAAGCCACCTGGGATTATCCCACCGCTATGCCAACAATTTCTGTGACAGGACGGTCCCGTACGAAAGCACTCGCCGCTTTCGCGTCCCGTCTCCTGCGCACAGATTGGAAGGTTAAGTCACACGAGGCCTGACCACATAGGGGATTCCCGCTTACCGTCAGTAACCGCCTGTTACTGACTCCACCCACTGCGCTGTGGGCGGGTTTATGCTGCCACCACCAAACTCCTAACCTGCCATGGCGTTTGGAACCACGGTTCTGCTCTGTATGTGCCGACGCACTGCCTTACCACACCTGTGTGGTGTTGACGAATCCCCACTAGCCACTTGCTAAGCCTCTACCGGTAGCTGGCGGAAGGCGGTACTTGGAGACGTTAGGTGCTTCCCTGGACAGCCAGAGGACGGGGCTATGTTTGGCATAACCCTGTAGGTCACAAGATGACGCAGTCTCCTTGAGGCAAATGGTATTTATATGCTCAATAGTTCTAAAGAGAACTCTTCCCTATTACTAGGGGCAACAGCATACAGCAAGATGTTCCAGCAGAATAAGATGGTACAACTACAATACAACTCTGGAGGCGCGCAGGTCTCCTTTTTATGTCAGTTTTCCACACAGTACCACAGGGGGGTAAGCCCTCCCTGTCTTCTCCAACCAATCAGGTTATTTTACAAAACACCAATAAATAAATTACATTTCAAAAGGAGATGAGTGCAATAAAACAATATCCTCCTTCCTGTCACCCAGACAACGTTTGGTATCAGATTAACATTCACTATTGATAAATTTATCACATAGCTTCAAAATACAAATGTTTCTGTCTCATTCACATCTCCAGGCAAACCCAGTGTTTGAGATTACAACAGGAAAGGCTACAATACAAACAAACAGTCTTCCTTCCTGCATCTGCCATTCAGGGTTCGTATATCAATTAAATCAGTTACATGAAACAGGTTCCAAGCCCAGAACTACTTTACATATGGGATAAGGAGATTCCTGTGAGTAACATCTCTCTCTAAGGTACTTACACATCAAAAGGTTTTGTCATTCACACCTCTCTGCTAGGACAGGGCCATTAGCATGCCACTTCCTACTGACAGGAGATGATTATTCAGACATTGATAAGAGTAAGTGCATTTTCCCCTTTAAGTACAGGTGACCATATCTTGAATATAAAATAAATACAGTTAAACATGTAATCCTACAATTGTGCACAGAACACTACAACACATCATTAAACAAACTTTTAAACAGTCCGCGCCCAGCGCCGTAAGTACATTTAACAGTAACGCCAAGCGCCCATTGTCCCTTAATATGGCGCCGGGCACGAGGGTTAACCCCTCAAGTGCCGCAGTGGCCATTGTCCACGTGGGCTGGGGTCTCTCCGGCCACACTCCCACCCCCATTCAAGCGGGTCAACCAGGGACCCATGTCCCAACGATTTGGTCCCTGATCCCGCAGTCCTTAATGGGGTTGAAGGTGACGCTACCTGGGGGCGTAGGCTCCGGCCTAGACAGTTCATCCATAGTGCAGTGGGCCTCTCTTCGTGGGTGCACAATGTTCAAATAGTCCACCTGAAGTCCAAGTTCAAGGCTCCACCACAAAAGTCTGTCCAATTTCCCCAAGGTAGGTTGCAGCCACCTAACAGGTGGGTGGTAAGTCACCACGGTGGGGGGCCAGTTACACACAAGTGCCATCCACGGTGTCCCAATTGTGGCATACCCTACCTCCCACAATAGCAGTAGACTGCTCAAACAGGCCACAGGGTGCTCCTGCCCATATGGCTCTTTCTGGCTCGGTACTACTCCCAGTCCGTGCAGTGGCGCAGTAGTTCGTAACACACAGTCCTGGTCAAGAATGTGCGCCATCAGCACTGGAGCGGGTACCCGAGCATCCTTCAATGACTGGAATGCCAACTCGCAAGCGGGTGCAAAGTCCACTGACTTGGGAATGCCCTTCCTAGCCATCTCTGTCAAGGGGTTCACTACAGGACTAAAGGCAATGACAACGTGTCCGTAGGGCCTTACAGGTTCTAAGGTCAGTACCGGTCTGGGTGATGTGGGTCGGGGACAGCCTCTGGTTGCCTCCACCCCCTCTGGTTTGGGCCTACCCCTGTCTCCTCCCACATGGTGCCCCAGGCACTGCACCTCCGTCATACCTATCTGGCAACTGTCTGCCCGAACTGTCAGACCTGCCCTCCAATCCTCTTCTGTCGACCTATGACTCGGGAAACCTACCCCGTCACCTAGGCCTACTCTTCCCTCCTCGTCCACTACCTGTGCCACAGTGATGGCGGCCAGACCACCAGCCTCTGGATCCTGTGTGGCATCCACTACAGGGAGGCTGCGTGTCTTCCCCGATCTACTGAGCACAGGCAAGGGACCTGCTATGTCCACAGCAACTTGCTGCAAGGGTTCTCCTATGGGCAGAGGCCCAGAGACAACACAACCGCTGGAGTGCCCCAGCTGCCAACGCATGGCACCAGCCTTACAGTTGGTCTGGGCGTCATCCGACATTCCAGACCAGGGTAAGCTCTGTGTCAGGCACTTCAGGGTACGGTCTGTCTCCGGGTTACTGTCCAAAGGGGTTTCGCTGGCAACCGACACCGGTTGCGCAGGAACGTTCCCTGGGGGGACCAGTTGGACACATTCCCTATCTGGTCTATCCCCTCCCACTTTCCTGGCTACCCTGTACCTTAACCCTTCCCGCCAGGTCAAACTTCCTGCCCCAACCCTGTCAAGGCCGCTGCCAGAGTGGCGCCTCATGCCTTTCGGGGATGGGTCAGAGAGTTGAGCCTCCCTAAACTCCTGCCTGTGGCCCTCAATCTCTCCTAAATTGGGACACTCTACAGGGGGATCTAGGTGGGGACTACTACGGTCAGTCTGGTAGAGGTCAGTCATGGAAAAGTCAGTGTGGTTTCTCATACTCACCGCCGGAGTTGGCAAACCACTGGGGTCAGGAGCATCATTGGGCACCCCCACAGGATCAAACGAGCTGGAACCGACATCCTCTGTGTTGCTAGGGGACGTAGGCATACCAGAGGCAAAAGGCATGCGGGGTCGATGTGCCAATCTAGCCACTGTAATCTTTTCCTCTGGGCTGGTTGATGCTGTGGTTGGCTGTGCTGGCAGTTGTCTAGCAGCTGTAGTCTTTTCCTCTGGGCTGGGCTGTGCTGGAGTAGCTGATGTCAACGGTGGTTGTGGAACTTGACTCCGGGGAATGGCGCCAACAAACGTAGTGACGATCCCACCACCCAGATCATTTCCTAGGACCACATCAGTTGGGAGACCATCCATGACGGCAACTTCTCGCAACTCTGGTCCAGCTCCCCAGTCCAGGTAGACTCTTGCCATGGGAACCGCTTTCTCCATTCCTTCTGCCAGGGTGACCTTGGCAGTGCGACCCTGCAATACTGCAGCAGGATCTTTAAGGTGGGGGCTCACCACAGTGATTGAGGCCCCAGAGTCTCTTAGGCCTTCTCCCTGCAGGGGTCCCACGTGGACTGGCTGCAGGTGCCTCCACATGTTGTGTAGGGGCTGTTTGGCCATGCAGGTGACTCTCTCTGCAGAGTGCACCTGTCTCTCCGGCCACACTTGGTTCATATGAAAAGCTGATACCACCTTAGGCAAGAATTGAGGACGGGTCCGCAATTCCGCTCTATCCATATGGAAAACCAGATAGGGGCTTTTATGAGACAAAGCCGCCAATTCCGACACTCGCCTAGCCGAAGTCAAGGCTAATAACATGACCACCTTCCAAGTGAGATATTTTAACTCCACCGTTTGAAGTGGTTCAAACCAGCGGGACTTAAGGAAACTCAACACCACGTTAAGGTCCCAAGGCGCCACCGGAGGTATAAAAGGAGGCTGATATGCCGCACTCCCTTCACAAACGTCTGTACTTCTGGGAGAGAAGCCAAATCATTTTTGAAAGAAAATGGATAAGGCTGAAATCTGAACCTTAATGGAGCCTAATTTTAGGCCCAAATTCACTCCAGTCTGTAGGAAGTGAAAGAAACGGCCCAGATGGAATTCTTCCGTAGGAGCATTCCTGGCCTCACACCAAGAAACATATTTTCGCCATATACGGTGATAATGTTTAGCTGTCACGTCCTTCCTAGCCTTTATCAGCGTAGGAATGACCTCATCCGGAATGCATTTTTCCGCTAGGATCCTGCGTTCAACCGCCATGCCGTGAAACGCAGCCGCGGTAAGTCTTGGAACAGACAGGGCCCCTGTTGCACAGGTCCTGTCGTAGAGGAAGAGGCCTGTCAAAGTCGGAAAAATATCATGCTACACGTTGCCATATATTCACCCCATGCGCGTGCCTGCTGCACGTGCACATTCTCTCCCGTGCGTGCGGATACTCGCAGCTGCGTGATGGCGCCTCCTCGGCCATGCGCTCGAGCGCGTCGTATGTGCATTTACGGTAGAGTTTGTGTGCGTCTAGCGGGCGACTCAATCGTTAAATAATAAAACCAAATAGTATGTTTTATAGATAATGTTCCCCTTAATGATAACTGTAAGTTTGTTTAATGTAATTTGTTCACGGACTTGGGAATCCCTCTTTACGTGGTACAAAGGGTCTGATTAAGGTTGAACAGTGGTGTCTGGTACCTAACCGAAGAGTATTTTAATAGCAATAATCCGGTGTTGGTTAGGTAAAGATTAATTGCTCCTGCGTGTAGTTATGGCCATTAGTAGTTTCTGGACATTTCGTATATTTGCAGTTCATTATCCATGCGGCGGGAATCCGGCGATTCCCTCCCACCTGAGCAGTTTGTAATAGCCTCAGCCCACCTGTTCAAATCCAACTATGACCTTTTGTTACAGTGCAGAGAGACATTCCTGTGTCCAATGGACAATGAGATTATAGGTCCCTTTGTAGTGTACTGTATGCAGTGTATATAAGATCAGCCAGCCTGGGCAGCTCTCTTAATCTCCACAAACGGTTTTCATCCTGACTAACTTGGAGCTGGTACCAGAAGTTGCGCAGCGATCGTTCCCAGTGTGTGTAAGTAATTCTCTGTAATCAACTTGTTCTCTGTTTGTATCAGCCATACTCTCTCTCCGTTATAGTATAAGATTGTGACGCTATTGTATATTTCTGTCTAGATATTCTGTTAGATTTATATGTTAGTTTGTAGTGTATGACTTGTGAACTGTTTTCCCTTTTCGATATAACTAAAAGCTTGTTAGTAAAGGTGTTGGAACCTTAGCACGGTATCGTGTGTTCATTACATTGCAGTGGGTAATAGGAGCGTCTCGATCACTCAAACAGCTTTAGTATTAACAAGGTTAAGCAGCGTTATATCGCTACAGAGTTTCAGTACAAGGTTTACAGTATAAGAATATCCTTTCTGTGTGTTACATTCAAGGTTTACTGATTGTCATCTTGTGAGCGTCTGCGCCGCTCGTGATCTCCTTGTGGTCTCGAACGTCCGCTACGCTGGTAACGTAGCATTACGGTAGTCGCCCGCCTATAGCGTGCTCGACACCACGCATTAAGCTGTGAGCGAGCGTGCCGCATGTGCGTCTCGATCACGGCCGAGCGTATGCTACGCTAAGTGCGTACCCTTACGGTACCCCATACGCCAATTGCGTACTGAGTCTCTTACCCATATATAGTGAAGGTTATAAGGTAATCTAAATCAGCATTATCAGGCCATGGATCTTCTGTGAGCATTTTCAGCAGATCCGGATACAAGGTCCTTCGTGGCCAATCTGGAACAATGAGAATTGTTCTCACTCCTCTTTTTCTTATTATTCTCAACACCTTGGGTATGAGAGGAAGAGGAGGAAACACATAGACCGACTGGAACACCCACCGTGTCACTAGGGCTTCTACAGCTACCGCCTGAGGGTCTTTTGATCTGGCGCAATACCTCTGTAGCTTTTTGTTGAGGCGGGACGCCATCATGTCTATCTGTGGCAGTCCCTACTGACTTGCAATCTGTGCGAAGACTTCCTGATGAAGTCCCCACTCTCCTGGATGCAGGTCGTGTCTGCTGAGAAAGTCTGCTTCCCAGTTGTCCACTCCCGGAATGAACACTGCTGACAGTGCGCTTACATGATTTTCCGCCCAGTGAAGAATCCTGTTGGCTTCCACCATTGCCACTCTGCTCCTTGTGCCGCCTTGGCGGTTTTACATGAGCCACTGCGGTGATATTGTCTCACTGGATCAGAACTGGTTGGTCGCGAAGTAAGGTCTCCGCTTGACGTAGGGCGTTGTATATGGCCCTCAGTTCCAGGATGTTGATGTGAAGACAAGTCTCTTGACTTGACCAAAGACCTTGGAAGTTTCTTCCCTGTGTGACTGCTCCCCAACCTCGGAGGCTCGCGTCCGTGGTCACCAGGATCCAGTCCTGAATGCCGAACCTGCGGCCGTCTAGAAGGTGAGCACTCTGCAGCCACCACAGGAGAGATACCCTGGCTCTGGGGGACAGGGTGATCAACTGATGAATTTGTAGATGTGACCCGGACCACTTGTCCAGTAGGTCCCATTGGAAAGTCCTCGCATGAATCCTGCCAAAGGGAATGGCTTCGTATGATGCCACCATCTTCCCCAGGACTCAAGTGCAGTGATGCATTGACACCTGTTTTGGCTTCAATAGGTTCCTGACCAGAGTCATGAGTTTCTGAGCTGTTTCTATTGGAAGATAAACCCTTTTCTGGTCCGTATCCAGAATCATGCCTAAGAAGGTCAAACGAGTCGTTGGAACCAACTGCGACTTCGGGATATTGAGAATCCAGCCGTGTTGCTGTAACACCTTCAGTGAAAGTGAGATGCCGTTCAGCAACTGCTCTCTTGATCTTGCTTTTATGAGGAGATCGTCCAAGTACGGGTAAATTGTGACACCTTTCTTGCGCAGGAGCACCATCATTTCCGCCATTACCTTGGTGAAAATCCTTGGGGCCGTGGAAAGCCCAAACGGCAACGTCTGAAATTGGTAATGACAATCCTGTACCGCAAATCTCAGGTACGCCTGATGAGGTGGATAAATGGGAACATGAAGGTATGCATCCTTTATGTCCAGAGATACCATAAAATCCCCCCCTTCCAGGCTGGCGATGACCGCTCTTAGCGATTCCATCTTGAACTTGAACCTTTTCAAGTATAGGTTCAGGGATTTTAAATTTAAAATGGGTCTGACCGAACCGTCCGGTTTCGGGACTACAAACAGGGTTGAGTAATATCCCCTCCCTTGTTGAAGCAGGGGAACCTTGACCACCACCTGTTGAAGATACAATTTGTGAATTGCATTTAACACTATGTCACTGACCTAGGTTGGGTGTGTTGTGAACTCGGGGGTTCTTCCGATGGTAGGGAAGAGGAACCACAGTTGGGTCGGAACAGGGATGGCCTGATATAGGTCTTCCTCATACAGGACTCTGACAGTAAGGCTTGGTGAAAATATTGAAGAACTTTATTGTAGGAAAGGAGCAACACAATGTCACATAACAGCGAGGGAACTTATGGGGGAATGTCCAGGCCTATAGAAGAACTTGTAAGCAATGTTAAAGATGCTAATAAATGAAGTACTTGTGAGAGATGATGAAAGACACTGAGAATGATGCTTTTAAAGATACTGGTGATTAAAGAGCTTGTGAGCGATGTAAAAGATACTGGTGACTGGAGAACTTGTGAGCGATGTTTTTAAAGACACTGATGATTTGAAGAACTTGTGAACGGTGTTTAAAGACACTGATGATTTGTAGAACTTGAGAGCGGTGGTTAACGACACTGATGACTTGTAGAACTTGAGAGCGGTGTTTAAAGACACTGAAGATTTGTAGAATTTGAGAGCGGTGTTTAAAGACACTGATGACTTGTAGAACTTGAGAGCGGTGTTTAAAGACACTGATGATTTGTAGGACTTGAGAGCGGTGTTAAAGACGCTGATGACTTGTAGAACTTGAGAGCGGTGTTTGAAGACACTGATGATTTGTAGAACTTGAGAGCGGTGTTTTAAAGACACTGATGATTTGTAGAACTTGAGAGCGGTGGTTAAAGACACAGAGGATTTGTAGAACTTGAGAGCGGTGGGTAAAGACACTGATTTGAAGAACTTGAGAGCGGTGGGTAAAGACACTGATGATTTGTAGAACTTGAGAGCGGTGGTTAACGACACTGATGACCTGTAGAACTTGAGAGCGGTGTTTAGCCCGCGGCCCACGTTGACTCCGAGAAGCGCTGGTGACTGGACCGCAGAGGAACACACCAGCCGCTGGGAACGCTGGAAACAATACAGCAACTGGCACCTGGAAATGCCGGAGACACTGGAGTACAACTACAGAGAGACACGCCGGGAACAAGAGCACTGGCATCCACTTCAGGGGAAAAGACGATACTCAGGTGTCGAGGCTCTGCCCGGCGTCTGACTTTGAATCTCCCGCCTCCACTGGATTGGCGGAACAGTCTGATGACGTCACCTGCTCCCCGCCCACGTGATGCCGGGTGTCATGGCGGCGCCCCTGCCCCCGGGAACCGCCGGGAGCCGCGCCAGCCAGACGCCAGAGCCCGCGGACCACCGAAGGCGGAGACCGCAACACAGACCAGCAGGTAAGTAGGGGTATGCGCGGCGAACGCCGCCTCTGGCGTGTGACAGTACCCCCTCCTCCAGGAGTGGCCCCCGGACACTTTCCAGGTTTTGTTGGATGTCTGGGATGGAAGATCCGCACCAGTCGGGGAGCCATAAATTCAGTAGCCTTGACCCAGCTCCTCTCCTCGGGGCCAAAACCTTTCCACTCCACCAAATACTGTAGATTCTTGTGAAGATAACGAGAGTCAAGAATAGCTTTGATTTCAAAGTCTGTTCCAGCTTCAGTTTCTGCAGAGGTTGGCCTCGGGGACTTTGAATGGAACCGGTTTAAAATAAGGGGGCGAAGGAGAGAGACATGGAAGGAATTTGGTATCCAGAGGTGAGAAGGCAATGCCAATTTGCAGACAACCGGGTTCAGGACTTGTAACACGGGGAAAGGACCAATAAACCTCGGAGCGAACTTCATAGTGGGCACCCTTAACCGAAGATTGCGGGTAGAGAGCCATACCCTGTCACCAACCTTGTATTGGGGAGCTGCTCGTCGCTTCCTATCCGCAAAGAACTTATAGCGGCCGGAGACTCTCTTGAGGTTAGCATGGACTCGACTCCAAATTTGACTGAAGTGCCGGAGAGTAGAGGCTGCAGCAGGAACATCCTCCGGAGGACAAATGGGTAATTCTGGAACTTGGGGATGAAATCCATAATAAATGAAAAATGGGGACTCACCAGTCGAAGAGTGGTACAGATGATTATGGGCAAACTTGGCCCATGGCAACAGTTCCACCCAATCATCTTGCGAGGGAGAAAGATAAACACGGAGAAAAGTCTCTAAATCTTGATTGACGCGTTCAGTTTGCCCATTGGTTTGTGGATGGTAAGCGGATGAAAACTTGAGTTTTATTTGTAAGGCCGTACAGAGAGCTCTCCAGAATCTTGCAGTGAATTGTACCCCCTGATCAGAGACGATTTCCTGAGGTAAGCCGTGCAGGCGGAGATGTTCCCGGATAAATAACAAAGCCAACTTGGGAGCTGATGGTAACCCGGTCAAAGGTACAAAATGTGCCATCTTAGAGAAACGGTCAATAATTACCCAGACGGTATTGTGACCCTTGGAGAGGGGTAATTCAGTGACAAAGTCCATAGAGATATGAGTCCAAGGCCTCTTAGGAATGGACAGTGGATGCAACAACCCCGCAGGAGGCAGATGAAGAATTTTGTGCTGAGCACACTAAGGACATGAGTTGACATAACCTTGAATATCCTTCTTCATAGTGTCCCACCAGTAAGATCTTCGTAGAAACTCCCACATCTTTTGAACTCCAGGATGACCGGAAAACTTGGAAATATGAGCCCACTGCAACAACCTTGGTCGGAATTTAGCTGGCACAGACATTCTCCCAGGAGGGGGACCCAGAGCGGTGGAAGCCGCTGACATAGAAACTGGACTGAGAATCAAAGCCTTCTCAACAGAATTCTCCTCATCCGAAGCCGTCAAGGAACGGCATAAAGCATCAGCCTTGGTGTTAAAAGTCCCAGCCCGGTACTTAATAACAAACGAGAATTGGGTAAAGAAGAGCGACCATCTAGCTTGATGGGGATTCAAGCACTGGGCTGTCTTAAGGTACAGCAAATTCTTGTGATCAGTGAAAATTGTAATTAGGTGTTTAGCACCTTCCAAAAGATATCTCCATTCCTCCAAGGCAGATTTTATTGCCAAAAGCTCTTTGTCTCCAATGGTGTAATTCCGTTCAGCAGGAGAGAACTTGCGAGAATGGAAACCACATGGATGTAACTTCCCGTCTGGAGCGTACTGCGAAAGCACGGCACCTATGCCTACCATGGAAGCATCAACCTCCAAAAAGAATGGTTTTGAAAAATTTGGTTGTTGAAGTACCGGAGCGGACATAAAGGCTACCTTCAACTGAGCGAACGCTGCTACAGCTTCAGAGGACCAATGACTTGGGTCAGAACCCTTCTTGGTTAGGGCAGTGATAGGTGCCACAATGGTAGAGAATCCCTTTATGAATTTCTGGTAGTAATTTGCAAAACCCAGAAATCGTTGTACCGCTTTCAAGGAAAGAGGCTGAGTTCAGTCCCGAATGGCAGTGAGTTTCTCCGGATCCATACGAAGCTCCGTGCCCGAAATGATGTAACCAAGAAATGGAACAAAAGGGACCTCAAAGGTACATTTGGAAATCTTGCCATAAAGATGATTCTCTCGCAATCGAAGAAGTACCTCTTTGACCTGTATTCTGTGCTCTGTGAGATTCTTAGAAAATATCAGAATATCATCCAAATATACCACTACACTTAGGTATAGCATATCCCGAAAGATTTCATTAATGAATCCCTGGAAGACGGCTGGGGTGTTGCTGAGGCCAAACGGCATTACCAGATACTCGTAATGCCCGTCCCTGGTATTGAAGGTCGTCTTCCATTTGTCCCCCTGTCGGATACGTATCAAATTATAAGCTCCCCTTAAGTCAAGCTTGGTGAAGACTCGGGCTCCGCGAACTCTGTCAAAAAGCTCCGTGATGAGCGGCAACGGATACTTATTCTTAATGGTGACATTATTAGGCCACGATAGTCAATACATGGTCTCAGCCCTCCGTCCTCCTTCTTCACAAAAAAGAACCCTGCCCCCGCCGGGGAGGTAGAGGGGCGAATTAACCCTTTCTGCAGATTAGACTTGATATAGTCCGACATAGCTTGGGTCTCGGGTAATGATAAGGGATAAGTGCGACCCCGAGGTGGCATTTTCCCCGAAATGAGCTCAATGGGGCAGTCCCAGGATCTATGCGGTGGTAACTGATCGGCCGCCTGTTCCGAGAACACGTCTGAAAACTCCCGATAGGCCTCCGGAATGAGCCCTTCATCTGACTTGGAAGATACACGGAGCGGGTAGACAGGAGTGAGACAATTTGAATGACAAAATGGACTCCAAGATATTATTTGTGTCGAACTCCAGTCGACGTGAGGGTTGTGAAGTTTAAGCCAAGGAAGGCCGAGAACAAGATCGTGGGGCATCTCCCGAATCACTAGGAACTCCAGGCGTTTTTGATGCAGAGCTCCCACTTGCAGCTTGATTGGTACTGTACAACTTGAAATCAGACCGTTAGAAATGTAGGTACCATTGATAGCAGTCAACGTAATAGGTCGTTCGACCGACCGTAACTGAAAACCCAGATTCTGGGCACAGGAAAGGGAAATAAAATTCCCCGCAGCCCCTGAGTCCAGCAGAGCCTTAACGGGTTTGGCTATAGACTCAGAAAACAGAGACACGGAGAGTAAACAGTCCACTGTTGGAGAAGGTTTAGAAGAAACCCCTAGCTCGACTCCTCCGGAACAAGCTAGGACTGCCCGTTTCCCGGGCGAGACTTGTAAAACTTGAGAAAATGATCTGCGGCTCCACAGTAGAGGCAGAGTCTACCCTCACGACGACTTTCCTCTGGGGACAGCCGAGATCGATTAATCTGCATGGGTTCGTCAGGACTCGGAATAACCGTTTGCTTAGACGGAAGAGATCGGACCCTTGATCGATCTGACCGACTGCGTTTGCCACCTCGTTCCTGCATGCGAAGATCCACCTTTACACAGAGCGAGATCAACTGTTCTAAGGAATCTGGCAAATCTCTAGTGATCAACTCATCCTTTAGACGTTCCAAAAGGCAGCCGGGAGGGCATCATTATTCCAGCGCAGTTCAGAGGCTATGGTCTGAAAATGAATCACATACTGTCCCACTGAACGAGAGCCTTGTCGGACATGGAGCAAGACTGCAGAGGCAGCGGTCGTCCTGCCGGGCTCATCAAAGATCCTCCGGAATGACGTAATGAAGTTGGTATAACTAGAAACCAATGGATCAGATCGCTCCCATAACGGAGACACCCAATCCAACGCTGAACCCTCAAGCAAGGAAATAATGTATGCCACCTTGGACCGATCAGTAGGGAAGTTATGTGAAAGGAGTTCAAAATGTACCTCGCACTGATTGAGAAAACCACTGTAATTCTTTGGATTCCCGTTATAACTAAAAGGAGTAGGGAGCTGAAGGCGTGACCTGGTTCCAGACAAGGATGGAACATTACTAGAGACAACCACTGGAACGGATACTAGAACTGGGGCCGGAACTACTGAAGCCAGAGAAGTCTGAATTTGATCCAGCCGGCCAGATAATTCCAGGAGATAATGCATCACCTGGCTCTGTGCTGCTTCCTGACTTTGAACTCGGGAAACCAGGTCCTGGATGGTACTTGCCTCTGTGTTCCGATCCCCCGGGTCCATGAGGCCTGAGTATACTGTCACTGACCTAGGTTGGGAGTGTTGTGAACTCGGGGGTTCTTCCGATAGTAGGGAAGAGGAACCACAGCTGGGTCGGAACAGGGATGGCCTGATATAGGTCTTCCTCATACAGGACTCTGACAGTAAGGCTTGGTGAAAACATTGAAGAACTTTATTGCAGGAAGGGAGCAACACAATGTCACATAACAGCGAGGGAACTTATGGGGGAATGTCCAGGCTTATAGAAGAACTTGTAAGCAATGTTAAAGATGCTAATAAATGAAGTACTTGTGAGAGATGATGAAAGACACTGAGAACGATGCTTTTAAAGATACTGGTGATTAAAGAGCTTGTGAGCGATGTAAAAGATACTGGTGACTGAAGAACTTGTTAGCGATGTTTTTAAAGACACTGATGATTTGAAGAACTTGAGAGCGGTGGTTACAGACACTGATGATTTGAAGAACTTGTGAACGGTGTTTAAAGACACTGATGATTTGTAGAACTTGAGAGCGGTGGTTAACGACACTGATGATTTGAAGAACTTGTGAACGGTGTTTAAAGACACTGATGACTTGTAGAACTTGAGAGCGGTGTTTAAAGACACTGATGATTTGAAGAACTTGTGAACGGTGTTTAAAGACACTGATGATTTGTAGAACTTGAGAGCGGTGGGTAAAGACACTGATTTGAAGAACTTGAGAGCGGTGGGTAAAGACACTGATGATTTGTAGAACTTGAGAGCGGTGGTTAACGACACTGATGACCTGTAGAACTTGAGAGCGGTGTTTAGCCCGCGGCCCACGCTGACTCCGAGAAGCACTGGTGACTGGACCGCAGAGGAACACACCAGCCGCTGGGAACGCTGGAAACCGTGCGGCAACTGGCACCTGGAAATGCCGGAGACACTGGAGTATAACTACAGAGAGACACGCCGGGAACAAGAGCACTGGCATCCACTTCAGGGGAAAAGACGATACTCAGGCGCCGAGGCTCTGCCCGGCGTCTGACTTTGAATCTCCCGCCTCCACTGGATTGGCGGAACAGTCTGATTACGTCACCTGCTCCCCGCCCACGTGATGCCCGGGTGTCATGGCGGCGCCCCTGCCCCGGGGAACCGCCGGGAGCCGCGCCAGCCAGACGCCGGAGCCCGCGGACCACCGAAGGCGGAGACCGCAACACAGACCAGCAGGCACGCAGGGGTAAGCGCGGCGAACGCCGCCTCTGGCGTGTGACACACTATCTCCCTTTCCGAGGGAGAAGCTGGTAGGGCCGATTTGAAAAACCGGCGAGGAGGCACCTCTTCGTATGCCAGATTGTAACCCTGAGAAACAATTTTATTGCCCAGGGATCCACCTGTGAGTGAACCCAGATGTGGTTGACAAGTCGAAGACGTGCCCCCACTGGGGCGGACTTATTTAGCGGAGCCCCAGCGTCATGCGGTGGATGTAGTAGAGGCCAGGGAGGACTTCTGCTCCTGGGAACTAGCTGTGTTGTGCAGCTTTTTCCCTCTGCCCTTACCTCTGGCAAGAAAGGACGCACCTCGTACTTTCTTGTTTCTTTGTGATCGAAAGGACTGCATTTGATAATGTGGTGCTTTCTTAGGCTGTGAGGGAATATAAGGCAACAAATTTGATTTACCAGCTGTAGCTGTGGAGACCAGGTCCGAGAGACCTTCCCCAAACAATTCCTCACCCTTGTAAGGTAAAACCTCCATATGCCTCTTTGAGTCTGCATCACCTGTCCATTGCCGGGTCCATAAGACTCGTCTAGCGGAAATCGACATAGCGTTTATTCTAGAACCCAGTAGACTAATGTCTCTTTGAACCAAAAATTAAAGATATAAATAGAGTGCGCTATCAACGGCAGCCTGTACAGGGAAGGTCAGTTCCCTTAAATAGATAAGCAAAAATTGGAAAGTGTAGGTACTGGCGCCGGCTGAAGTTCAAAATAAATGAGCTATATCGATATGATAAAAAATTCAAATTTAATTTCTGTACAATCATAAGAATAAAAATTCCTCAATAATAAAATACAATCAGATGGTTTCCACTGCAATATGGACACCTAGGGAATTCCATCTGGAAAAAGAGTCTGGTAACCTACCCTGTTCAAAATTGAACTTGCAAAAACAGCTGCTAGTAAATGTCCTAGCCAGGGATTGTGGACAATATATGTTTATGGGGCTAAGCTGTGGTTCATATATATGTCAGTTATTCACATCTGATTGTATTTTATTATTGAGGAATTTTTATTCTTATGATTGTACAGAAATTAAATTTGAATTTTTTATCATATCGATATAGCTTATTTATTTTGAACTTCAGCCGGCGCCAGTACCTACACTTTCCAATTAATGTCTCTTTGAGCATCTCTCATATATAAGACAGCATCTTTTATATGCCCTAGGGTCAATAAAATGGTATCCTTATCTAGGGTCTCAATTTCCGCTGATAAGGTATCTGTCCATGCTGCTACAGCGCTACAAACCCAGGCCGACACAATCGCCGGTCTGAGTAAGGTACCAGAATGTGTATAAATGGACTTCAAGGTAACCTCCTGCTTGCGGTCAGCAGGATCCCTGAGGGTAGCCGTATCTTGGGATGGCAGCGCTACCTTTTTGGATAAGCGTGTCAAAGCTTTGTCTACCCTAGGGGAGGATTCCCACCGTATCCTGTCCGTTGGCGGGAAAGGATACGCCATAAGAATCCTTTTGGGAATCTGCAGTTTTTTGTCTGGAGATTCCCACGCTTTTTCACACAACTCGTTCATCTTATGAGAGGGGGGAAAGGTTACCTCAGGTTTCTTTCCCTTATACATGTGTACCCTTGTGTCAGGGACAGGGGGTTCCTCTGTGATATGCAAAACATCTTTTATTGCAATAATCATATATCGAATACATTTAGCCAATTTTGGCTGTAACTTTGCATCATCGTAGTCGACACTGGAGTCAGAATCCGTGTCAATATCTGTGTCTACTATTTGGGATAGTGGGCGCTTCTGAGACCCCGAAGGTCCCGGCGACATAGGGACAGGCATGGGTTGACTCCCTGGCTGTTCCCTAGCTTCAGCTTTGTCTAATCTTTTGTGCAATAAATTTACATTAGCACTTAAAACATTCCACATATCCATCCAGTCAGGTGTTGGCGTCATCGACGGAGACCCCACATTCATTTGCTCACCCTCCTCCCTAGGAGAGCCTTCTACCTCAGACATGTCGACACACGCGTACCGACACACCACACACTCAGGGAATGCTCATCTGAAGACAGTTCCCCCACAAGGCCCTTTGGAGAGACAGAGAGAGAATATGCCAGCACACACCCCAGCGCTAATGACCAGGAAAAAAACACAATAAATATATGTTTAACCAGTAGCGCTGTTTGTATATATATATGCGCCAAATTATGTGCCCCCCTCCTTCTTTAAAACCCTCTTTCACCATGGAATAAGCAGGGGAGAGTCCGGGGAGCTTCCTCTCAGCGGTGCTGTGGAGAAAATGGTGCTGGTGAGTGCTGAGGGAGAAGCCCCGCCCCCTCGGCGGCGGGCTTCTGTCCCGCTCAAATATACTAAAAACTGGCGTGGGCTTTTTATATATACAGTGCCCAGCTGTATATATATATTTTTATGCCAAAAAGAGGTTCATATGCTGCCCAGGGCGCCCCCCCTGCGCCCTGCACCCTTACAGTGACTGCCGTGTGTGAGGTGTATGGGAGCAATGGCGCACAGCGTAACCGCTGTGTGTTACCTCAGTGAAGATCATGAAGTCTTCTGCCGCCTTTGAAGTCTTCTTTTCTTCTCATACTCACCCGGCTTCTATCTTCCGGCTCTGCGAGGGGGACGGCGGCGCAGCTCTGGGACGGACGGCGAGGGTGAGACCTGCGTACCGATCCCTCTGGAGCTAATGGTGTCCAGTAGCCTAAGAAGCAGGACCTATCTTCAGAGAGTAGGTCTGCTTCTCTCCCCTCAGTCCCACGATGCAGGGAGTCTGTTGCCAGCAGAGCTCCCTGAAAATAAAAAACCTAACAAATATACTTTCTGACAGGAAACTCAGGAGAGCTCCCTGAAAAGCACCCAGCTCGTCTGGGCACAGTATCAAACTGAGGTCTGGAGGAGGGACATAGAGGGAGGAGCCAGTGCACACCAGGAACTAAATTATTTCTTAAAGTGCCCATGTCTCCTGCGGAGCCCGTCTATCCCCATGGTCCTTACGGAGTCCCCACCATCCTCTAGGACGTAAGAGAAATACCTTGTACTTTTCCCATTAGTGCTCTGTCCATGCAGTTCTATAACCGCGCAGTCCATCATTCTCCAACTACACACTGCGCAGCGATATAACATGTGACACATTATTAAACCATCATTTAGTCATGTATAGTGCATGGTGCCTAGAGCCAAGTGTTCCTTTTTAAAATGGCACCTAGTGCCCATTGTCCATTTAAAATGAGGCATGGCAGCTGAGGGTTAACCCCTAAAGAGCCGCAGCTGACATTATCCATGTGGCTGGGGGTCTCTCCGGCCACAAGCAGTTTATACGTGTGGGCGTTATACACAGGCGCAGCGGTATATACGTGTGGGCGTTATATGCAGGTGCAGCGGTATATATGTGTGGGCGTTATGCGCAGGAGCAGCGGTTTATATACGTGTGGGCATTATGCGCAGGTGCAGCGGTGTATATACGTGTGGGTGTTATACGCAGGTGCAGCGGTGTATACGTGTGGGCATTATACACAGGTGCAGCGGTATATACGTGTGGGCATTACACAGAGGGGTAGCGGTATATACGTGTGGGCATTACACACAGGGGCAGTGGTATATACGTGTGGGAATTATACACATGTGCAGTCGAATATACGCGTGGACATATACACAGGTGCAGCGGTATATACATGTGGGCATTATACACAGGTGCAGCGGTATATACGTGTGGGCATTATACACTGGTGCAGCGGTATATACATGTGGGCGTTATAGACAGGTGCAGCGTTATACACAGGTGCAGTGGTATATACATGTAGGCATTATACACAGGGGCAGCAGTATATACATGTAGGCATTATACACAGGGGCAGCAGTATATACATGTGAGCATTATACACAGGTGCAGCAGTATATATATGTGAGCATTATACACAGGTGCAGCGGTATATACATGTGGACATTATACACAGGTGCAGCGGTATATACATGTGGGTATTGTTTACAGGTGGAGCAGTATATACATGTGGGCATTATACACAGGTGCAGCAATATATATATATATGAGCATTATACACAGGTGCAGCGGTATATCATTGTGTGCATTATACACAGGTGCAGCGGTATATACATGTGGGCATTATACACAGGTGCAGCGGTATATACATGTGGGCGTTATACACAGGTGCAGCGGTATATACATGTGGGCGTTATACACAGGTGCAGCGGTATATACATGTGGGCATTATACACAGCTGCAGCTGTATATACATGTGTGCATTATACATGTGGGCGTTATACACAGGTGCAGCGGTATATACATGTGGGTATTGTTTACAGGTGCAGCAGTATATACATGTGGGCATTATACACAGGTGCAGCAGTATATATATGTGGGCATTATACACAGATGCAGCAGTATATACATGTGGGCATTATACACAGGTGCAGCGGTATATACATGTGGGTATTGTTTACAGGTGCAGCAGTATATACATGTGGGCATTATACACAGGTGCAGCCGTATATATATGTGAGCATTATACACAGGTGCAGCAGTATATACATGTGGGCATTATACACAGGTGCAGCGGTATATACATGTGGGTATTGTTTACAGGTGCAGCAGTATATACATGTGGACATTATACACAGGTGCAGCCGTATATATATGTGAGCATTATACACAGGTGCAGCAGTATATACATGTGGGCATTATACACAGGTGCAGCAGTATATATATATGTGAGCATTATACACAGGTGCAGCAGTATATACATGTGGGCATTATACACAGGTGCAGCAGTATATACATGTGGGCATTATACACAGGTGCAGCGGTATATACATGTGGGCATTATACACAGGTGCAGCGGTATATACATGTGTGCATTATACACAGGTGCAGCGGTATATACATGTGGGCGTTATACACAGGTGCAGCGGTATATACATGTGGGCGTTATACACAGGTGCAGCGGTATATACATGTGGGCATTATACACAGGTGCAGCGGTATATACATGTGTGCATTATACACAGGTGCAGCGGTATATACATGTGGGCATTATACACAGATGCAGCGGTATATACATGTGGCCATTATACAGAGGTGCAGCGGTATATACATGTGGGCGTTATACACAGGTGCAGCGGTATATACATGTGGGCATTATACACAGGGGCAGCGGTATATACATGTGAGCATTATACACAGGTGCAGCGGTATATACATGTGGGCATTATACACAGGTGCAGCGGTATATACATGTGGACATTATACACAGGTGCAGCGGTATATACATGTGGGTATTATACACAGGTGCAGCAGTATATACATGTGGGCATTATACACAGGGGCAGCGTTATATACATGTGGGAAAGGTAAGGGCAGGGCACAGGTGAGGGCTATATGAGTGGAGTGTGTTCGGGGGCACAGGTGAGGGTGACAGGTAAGGGCAGGGGCACAGGTGAGGATGACAGGTAAGGGCAGGGGCACAGGTGAGGGCTATATGAGTGGAGTGTGGGTAGGGGCACAGGTGAGGGCTATATGAGTGGAGTGTGGGTAAGGGTACAGGTGAGGGTTATATGAGTGGAGTGTGGGTAGGGGCACAGGTGAGGGCTATATGAGGAGTTTGGGTAGGGGCACAGGTGAGGGCTATATGAGTGGAGTGTGGATAGGGGTACAGGTGAACGCTGTATGAGTGGAGTGCGGGTAGGGGCACAAGTGACGGCTATATGAGTGGAGTGTGGGTAGGGGTACAGGTGAGGGTGACAGGTTAGGGTAGGGGCACAGGTGAGGGCTATATGAGTGGAGTGTGGGCAGGGGTACAGGTGAGGGTGACAGGTTAGGGTAGGGGCACAAGTGACGGCTATATGAGTGGAGTGTGGGTAGGGGCACATGTGAGGGTGACAGGTAAGGGTAGTGGCACAGGTGAGGGCTATATGAGTGGAGTGTGGGCAGTGGCACATGTGAGGGTGACAGGTAAGGGTAGGGGCACAAGTGAGGGTTATATGAGTGGAGTGTGGGCAGGGGTACAGGTGAGGGTGACAGGTTAGGGTAGGGGCACAGGTGAGGGCTATATGAGTGGAGTGTGGGCAGTGGCCCATGTGAGGGTGACAGGTAAGGGTAGAGGTACAGGTGAGGGCTAAATGAGTGAAGTGTGGGCAGTGGCACATGTGAGGGTGACAGGTATGGGTAGGGGCACAGGTGAGGGCTATATGAGTAGTGTGTGGGCAGTGGCACATGTGAGGGTGACAGGTAAGGGTAGGGGCACAGGTGAGGGCTAAATGAGTGGAGTGTGGGCAGTGGCACATGTGAGGGTGACAGGTATGGGTAGGGGCACAGGTGAGGGCTATATGAGTGGAGTGTGGGTAGGGGCACAGGTGAGGGCTATATGAGTGGAGTGTGGGTAGGGGCACAGGTGAGGGTTATATGAGTGGAGTGTGGGTAGGGGCACAGGTGAGGGCTATATGAGTGGAGTGTGGGTAGGGGTACAGGTGAGGGTTATATGAGTGGAGTGTGGGTAGGGGCACAGGTTAGGGCTATATGAGTGGAGTGTGGGTAGGGGCACAGGTGAGGGCTATATGAGTGGAGTGTGGGTAGGGGTGCAGGTGAGGGTTATATGAGTGGAGTGTGGGTAGGGGCACAGGTGAGGGCTATATGAGTGGAGTGTGGGTAGGGGCACAGGTGAGGGCTATATGAGTGGAGTGTGGGTAGGGGTACAGGTGAGGGTTATATGAGTGGAGTGTGGGTAGGGGCACAGGTGAGGGTAATATGAGTGGAGTGTGGGTAGGGGCACAGGTGAGGGCTATATGAGTGGAGCGTGCATAGGGGACAGGTGAACGCTGTATGAGTGGAGTGCGGGTAGGGGCACAAGTGACGGCTATATGAGTGGAGTGTGGGTAGGGGCACATGTGAGGGTGACAGGTAAGGGTAGGGGCACAGGTGAGGGCTATATGAGTGGAGTGTGGGTAGGGGCACAGGTGAGGGCTATATGAGTGGAGTGTGGGTAGGGGTACAGGTGAGGGCTATATGAGTGGATAGGGGACAGGTGAACGCTGTATGAGTGGAGTGCAGGTAGGGGCACAAGTGACGGCTATATGAGTGGAGTGTGGGTAGGGGCACAGGTGAGGGTGACAGGTAAGGGTAGGGGCACAGGTGAGGGTTATATAAGTGGAGTGTGGGCAGGGGTACAGGTGAGGGTGACAGGTTAGGGTAGGGGCACAGGTGAGGGCTAAATGAGTGGAGTGTGGGCAGTGGCACATGTGAGGGTGACAGGTAAGGGTAGGGGCACAGGTGAAGGCTAAATGAGTGGAGTGTGGGCAGTGGCACATGTGAGGGTGACAGGTATGGGTAGGGGCACAGATGAGGGCTATATGAGTGGAGTGTGGGCAGTGGCACATGTGAGGGTGACAGGTAAGGGTAGGGGCACAGGTGAGGGCTATATGAGTGGAGTTTGGGTAGGGGCACAGGTGACGGCTATATGAGTGGAGTGCGGGTAGGGGCACAAGTGACGGCTATATTAGTGGAGTGTGGGTAGGGGCACTGGTGAGGGTGACAGGTAAGGGTAGGGGCACAGGTGAGGGCTATATGAGTGGAGTGTGGGCAGGGGTACAGGTGAGGGTGACAGGTTAGGGTAGGGGCACAGGTGAGGGTTATATGAGTGGAGTGTGGGTAGGGGTACAGGTGAGGGTGACAGGTTAAGGTAGGGGCACAGGTGAGGGCTATATGAGTGGAGTGAGGGCAGTGGCACATGTGAGGGTGACAGGTAAGGGTAGTGGCACAGGTGAGGGCTATATGACTGGAGTGTGGGCAGTGGCACATGTGAGGGTGACAGGTAAGGGTAGGGGCACAGGTGAGGGCTATATGAGTGGAGTGTGGGCAGTGGCACATGTGAGGGTGACAGGTTAGGGTAGGGGCACAGGTGAGGGCTATATGAGTGGAGTGTGGGCAGTGGCACATGTGAGGGTGACAGGTTAGGGTAGGGGCACAGGTGAGGGCTATATGAGTGGAATGTGGGCAGTGGCACATGTGAGGGTGACAGGTAAGGGTAGGGGTACAGGTGAGGGCTATGTGAGTGGAGTGTGGGTAGGGGTACAGGTGAGGGTGACAGGTAAGGGTAGGGGTACAGGTGAGGGCTATATGAGTGGAGTGTGGGCAGTGGCACATGTGAGGGTAACAGGTAAGGGTAGGGGTACAGGTGAGGGTTATATGAGTGGAGTGTGGGCAGTGGCACATGTGAGGGTGACAGGTAAGGGTAGGGGCACAGGTGAGTGCTATATGAGTGGAGTGTGGGCAGCAGCACAGGTGAGGGTGACAGTAAGGGTAGGGGCACAGGTGACGGTGACAGGTAAGGGTAGGGGCACAGGTGAGGGTGACAGAGGTAGGGGCACAGGTGAGGGTGACAGGTAAGGGTAGGGGCACCGGTGACAGTGACAGGGGTAGGGGCACTGGTGAGGGTGACAGGTAAGGGTAGGGGCACAGGTGAGGGTCTCAGGTAAGGGTAGGGGCACAGGTGAGGGTGACAGGTAAGGGTAGGGGCACAGGTGAGGGTGACAGGGGTAGGGGCATGGATGAGGGTTACAGGTAAGGGTAGGGGCACAGATGAGGGTGACAGGTAAGGGTAGGGGCACAGATGAGGGTGACAGGTAAGGGTAGGGGCACAGGTGAGGGTGACAGGGGTAGGGGCATGTGTGAGGGTTATAGGTAAGGGTAGGGGCACAGATGAGGGTGACGGGTCGAGGCACAGGTGAGGGAGACATGGGTAGGGGCACAGGTGAGGGTGACAGGGGCACGGATGAGGGTGACAGGTAAGGGTAGGGGCACAGATGAGGGTGACAGGGGTAGTAGCACAGGTGAGGGTGACTGGTAAGGGTAGGGGCACAGATGAGGGTGACCGGGGTAGTAGCACAGGTGAGGGTGACTGGTAAGGGTAGGGGCACAGATGAGGGTGACAGGGGTAGGGGCACAGGTGAGGGTTACAGGTAAGGGTAGGGGCACAGATGAGGGTGACAGGGGCACAGGTGAGGGTGACAGGTAAGGGTAGGGGCACAGGTGAGGGTTATGGGTAGGGGCAAAGGGGAGGGTGGCAGGTTAGGGTAGGGCAACAGATGAGGGTGACCAGGGTAGGGGCACAGGTGAGGGCTAAATGAGTGGAGTGTGGGCAATGGCACATGTGAGGGTGACAGGTATGGGTAGGGGCACAGGTGAGGGCTATATGTGTGGAGTGTGGGCAGTGGCACATGTGAGGGTGACAGGTAAGGGTAGGGGCACAGGTGAGGGCTATATGAGTGGAGTTTGGGTAGGGGCACAGGTGACGGCTATATGAGTGGAGTGCAGGTAGGGGCACAAGTGACGGCTGTATGAGTGGAGTGTGGGTAGGGGCACAGGTGAGGGTGACAGGTAAGGGTAGGGGCACAGGTGAGGGCTATATGAGTGGAGTGTGGGCAGGGGTACAGGTGAGGGTGACAGGTTAGGGTAGGGGCACAGGTGAGGGTTATATGAGTGGAGTGTGGGTAGGGGTACAGGTGAGGGTGACAGGTTAAGGTAGGGGCACAGGTGAGGGCTATATGAGTGGAGTGTGGGCAGTGGCACATGTGAGGGTGACAGGTAAGGGTAGGGGTACAGGTGAGGACTATATGAGTGGAGTGTGGGCAGTGGCACATGTGAGGGTGACAGGTAAGGGTAGTGGCACAGGTGAGGGCTATATGACTGGAGTGTGGGCAGTGGCACATGTGAGGTTGACAGGTAAGGGTAGGGGCACAGGTGAGGGCTATATAAGTGGAGTGTGGGCAGTGGCACATGTGAGGGTGACAGGTTAGGGTAGGGGCACAGGTGAGGGCTATATGAGTGGCGTGTGGGCAGTGGCACATGTGAGGGTGACAGGTTAGGGTAGGGGCACAGGTGAGGGCTATATGAGTGGAGTGTGGGCAGTGACACATGTGAGGGTGACAGGTAAGGGTAGGGGTACAGGTGAGGGCTATATGAGTGGAGTGTGGGTAGGGGCACAGGTGAGGGCTATATGAGTGGAGTGTGGGCAGTGGCACATGTGAGGGTGACAGGTAAGGGTAGGGGCACAGGTGAGGGCTATATGAGTGGTGTGTGGGCAGTGGCACATGTGAGGGTGACAGGTAAGGGTAGTGGCACAGGTGAGGGCTATATGACTGGAGTGTGGGCAGTGGCACATGTGAGGGTAACAGGTAAGGGTAGGGGCACAGGTGAGGGCTATATGAGTGGAGTGTGGGCAGTGGCACATGTGAGGGTGACAGGTATGGGTAGGGGCACAGGTGAGGGCTATATGAGTGGTGTGTGGGCAGTGGCACATGTGAGTTTGACAGGTAAGGGTAGGGGCACAGGTGAGGGCTAAATGAGTGGAGTGTGGGCAGTGGCACATGTGAGGGTGACAGGTATGGGTAGGGGCACAGGTGAGGGCTATATGAGTGGAGTGTGGGTAGGGGCACAGGTGAGGGCTATATGAGTGGAGTGTGGGTAGGGGTACAGGTGAGGGTTATATGAGTGGAGTGTGGGTAGGGGCACAGGTGAGGGCTATATGAGTGGAGTGTGGGTAGGGGCACAGGTGAGGGCTATATGAGTGGAGTGTGGATAGGGGACAGGTGAACGCTGTATGAGTGGAGTGCGGGTAGGGGCACAAGTGACGGCTATATGAGTGGAGTGTGGGTAGGGGCACATGTGAGGGTGACAGGTAAGGGTAGGGGCACAGGTGAGGGCTAAATGAGTGGAGTGTGGGCAGTGGCACATGTGAGGGTGACAGGTATGGGTAGGGGCACAGGTGAGGGCTATATGAGTGGAGTGTGGGCAGTGGCACATGTGAGGGTGACAGGTAAGGGTAGGGGCACAGGTGAGGGCTATATGAGTGGAGTGTGGGTAGGGGCACAGGTGAGGGCTATATGAGTGGAGTTTGGGTAGGGGCACAGGTGACGGCTATATGAGTGGAGTGCAGGTAGGGGCACAAGTGACGGCTATATGAGTGGAGTGTGGGTAGGGGCACAGGTGAGGGTGACAGGTAAGGGTAGGGGCACAGGTGAGGGCTATATGAGTGGAGTGTGGGCAGGGGTACAGGTGAGGGTGACAGGTTAGGGTAGGGGCACAGGTGAGGGTTATATGAGTGGAGTGTGGGCAGGGGTACAGGTGAGGGTAACAGGTTAGGGTAGGGGCACAGGTGAGGGTTATATGAGTGGAGTGTGGGTAGGGGTACAGGTGAGGGTGACAGGTTAAGGTAGGGGCACAGGTGAGGGCTATATGAGTGGAGTGTGGGCAGTGGCACATGTGAGGGTGACAGGTAAGGGTAGGGGTACAGGTGAGGGCTATATGAGTGGAGTGTGGGCAGTGGCACATGTGAGGGTGACAGGTAAGGTTAGTGGCACAGGTGAGGGCTATATGACTGGAGTGTGGGCAGTGGCACATGTGAGGGTGACAGGTAAGGGTAGGGGCACAGGTGAGGGCTATATGAGTGGAGTGTGGGCAGTGGCACATGTGAGGGTGACAGGTTAGGGTAGGGGCACAGGTGAGGGCTATATGAGTGGAGTGTGGGCAGTGGCACATGTGAGGGTGACAGGTAAGGGTAGGGGTACAGGTGAGGGCTATATGAGTGGAGTGTGGGCAGTGGCACATGTGAGGGTGACAGGTATGGGTAGGGGCACAGGTGAGGGCTATATGAGTGGTGTGTGGGCAGTGGCACATGTGAGGGTGACAGGTAAGGGTAGGGGCACAGGTGAGGGCTAAATGAGTAGAGTGTGGGCAGTGGCACATGTGAGGGTGACAGGTATGGGTAGGTGCACAGGTGAGGGCTATATGAGTGGAGTGTGGGTAGGGGCACAGGTGAGGGCTATATGAGTGGAGTGTGGGTAGGGGTACAGGTGAGGGTATATGAGTGGAGTGTGGGTAGGGGCACAGGTGAGGGCTATATGAGTGGAGTGTGGGTAGGGGCACAGGTGAGGGCTATATGAGTGGAGTGTGGATAGGGGACAGGTGAACGCTGTATGAGTGGAGTGCGGGTAGGGGCACAAGTGACGGCTATATGAGTGGAGTGTGGGTAGGGGCACATGTGAGGGTGACAGGTAAGGGTAAAGGCACAGGTGAGGGCTATATGAGTGGAGTGTGGGTAGGGGCACAGGTGAGGGCTATATGAGTGGAGTGTGGGTAGGGGCACAGGTGAGGGTGACAGGTAAGGGTAGGGGCACAGGTGAGGGTTATATGAGTAGAGTGTGGGCAGGGGTACAGTAGAGGGTGACAGGTTAGGGTAGGGGCACAGGTGAGGGCTAAATGAGTGGAGTGTGGGCAGTGGCACATGTGAGGGTGACAGGTATGGGTAGGGGCACAGGTCAGGGCTATATGAGTGGAGTGTGGGCAGTGGCACATGTGAGGGTGACAGGTAAGGGTAGGGGCACAGGTGAGGGCTATATGAGTGGAGTGTGGGTAGGGGCACAGGTGAGGGCTATATGAGTGGAGTTTGGGTAGGGGCACAGGTGACGGCTATATGAGTGGAGTGCGTGTAGGGGCACAAGTGACGGCTATATGAGTGGAGTGTGGGTAGGGGCACAGGTGAGGGTGACAGGTAAGGGTAGGGGCACAGGTGAGGGCTATATGAGTGGAGTGTGGGCAGGGGTACAGGTGAGGGTGACAGGTTAGGGTAGGGGCACAGGTGAGGGTTATATGAGTGGAGTGTGGGCAGGGGTACAGGTGAGGGTGATAGGTTAGGGTAGGGGCACAGGTGAGGGTTATATGAGTAAAGTGTGGGTAGGGGTACAGGTGAGGGTGACAGGTTAAGGTAGGGGCACAGGTGAGGGCTATATGAGTGGAGTGTGGGCAGTGGCACATGTGAGGGTGACAGGTAAGGGTAGGGGTACAGGTGAGGACTATATGAGTGGAGTGTGGGCAGTGGCACATGTGAGGGTGACAGGTTAGGGTAGTGGCACAGGTGAGGGCTATATGACTGGAGTGTGGGCAGTGGCACATGTGAGGGTGACAGGTAAGGGTAGGGGCACAGGTGAGGGCTATATGAGTGGAGTGTGGGCAGTGGCACATGTGAGGGTGACAGGATAGGGTAGGGGCACAGGTGAGGGCTATATGAGTGGCGTGTGGGCAGTGGCACATGTGAGGGTGACAGGTTAGGGTAGGGGCACAGGTGAGGGCTATATGAGTGGAGTTTGGGTAGGGGCACAGGTGACGGCTATGTGAGTGGAGTGTGGGTAGGGGCACAGGTGAGGACTATATGAGTGGAGTGTGGGCAGTGGCACATGTGAGGGTGACAGGTTAGGGTAGTGGCACAGGTGAGGGCTATATGACTGGAGTGTGGGCAGTGGCACATGTGAGGGTGACAGGTAAGGGTAAGGGCACAGGTGAGGGCTATATGAGTGGAGTGTGGGCAGTGGCACATGTGAGGGTGACAGGTTAGGGTAGGGGCACAGGTGAGGGCTATATGAGTGGCGTGTGGGCAGTGGCACATGTGAGGGTGACAGGTTAGGGTAGGGGCACAGGTGAGGGCTATATGAGTGGAGTGTGGGCAGTGGCACATGTGAGGGTGACAGGTAAGGGTAGCGGCACAGGTGAGGGCTATATGAGTGGAGTGTGGGCAGTGGCACATGTGAGGGTGACAGGTATGGGTAGGGGCACAGGTGAGGGCTATATGAGTGGTGTGTGGGCAGTGGCACATGTGAGGGTGACAGGTAAGGGTAGTGACACAGGTGAGGGCTATATGACTGGAGTGTGGGCAGTGGCACATGTGAGGGTGACAGGTAAGGGTAGGGGCACAGGTGAGGGCTATATGAGTGGAGTGTGGGCAGTGGCACATGTGAGGGTGACAGGTATGGGTAGGGGCACAGGTGAGGGCTATAGGAGTGGTGTGTGGGCAGTGGCACATGTGAGGGTGACAGGTAAGGGTAGGGGCACAGGTGAGGGCTAAATGAGTGGAGTGTGGGCAGTGGCACATGTGAGGGTGACAGGTATGGGTAGGGGCACAGGTGAGGGCTATATGAGTGGAGTGTGGGTAGGGGCACAGGTGAGGGCTATATGAGTGGAGTGTGGGTAGGGGTACAGGTGAGGGTTATATGAGTGGAGTGTGGGTAGGGGCACAGGTGAGGGCTATATGAGTGGAGTGTGGATAGGGGACAGGTGAACGCTGTATGAGTGGAGTGCGGGTAGGGGCACAAGTGACGGCTATATGAGTGGAGTGTGGGTAGGGGCACATGTTAGGGTGACAGGTAAGGGTAGGGGCACAGGTGAGGGCTATATGAGTGGAGTGTGGGTAGGGGCACAGGTGAGGGCTATATGAGTGGAGTGTGGGTAGGGGCACAGGTGAGGGCTAAATGAGTGGAGTGTGGGCAGTGGCACATGTGAAGGTGACAGGTATGGGTAGGGGCACAGGTGAGGGCTATATGAGTGGAGTGTGGGCAGTGGCACATGTGAGGGTGACAGGTAAGGGTAGGGGCACAGGTGAGGGCTATATGAGTGGAGTGTGGGTAAGGGCACAGGTGAGGGCTATATGAGTGGAGTTTGGGTAGGGGCACAGGTGACGGCTATATGAGTGGAGTGTGGGTAGGGGCACAAGTGACGGCTATATGAGTGGAGTGTGGGTAGGGGCACAGGTGAGGGCTATATGAGTGGAGTGTGGGCAGGGGTACAGGTGAGGGTGACAGGTTAGGGTAGGGGCACAGGTGAGGGTTATATGAGTGGAGTGTGGGCAGGGGTACAGGTGAGGGTAACAGGTTAGGGTAGGGGCACAGGTGAGGGTTATATGAGTGGAGTGTGGGTAGGGGTACAGGTGAGGGTGACTGGTAAAGGTAGGGGCACAGGTGAGGGCTATATGAGTGGAGTGTGGGCAGTGGCACATGTGAGGGTGACAGGTAAGGGTAGGGGTACAGGTGAGGGCTATATGAGTGGAGTGTGGGCAGTGGCACATGTGAGGGTGACAGGTAAGGGTAGTGGCACAGGTGAGGGCTATATGACTGGAGTGTGGGCAGTGGCACATGTGAAAGTGACAGGTAAGGGTAGGGGCACAGGTGAGGGCTATATGAGTGGAGTGTGGGCAGTGGCACATGTGAGGGTGACAGGTTAGGGTAGGGGCACAGGTGAGGGCTATATGAGTGGAGTGTGGGCAGTGGCACATGTGAGGGTGACAGGTTAGGGTAGGGGCACAGGTGAGGGCTATATGAGTGGAGTGTGGGCAGTGACACATGTGAGGGTGACAGGAAAGGGTAGGGGTACAGGTGAGGGCTATATGAGTGGAGTGTGGGTAGGGGCACAGGTGAGGGCTATATGAGTGGAGTGTGGGCAGTGGCACATGTGAGGGTGACAGGTTAGGGTAGGGGCACAGGTGAGGGCTATATGAGTGGAGTGTGGGCAGTGGCACATGTGAGGGTGACAGGTAAGGGTAGGGGTACAGGTGATGGTTATATGAGTGGAGTGTGGGCAGTGGCACATGTGAGGGTTACAGGTAAGGGTAGGGGCACAGGTGAGGGCTATATGAGTAGAGTGTGGGTAGGGGCACAGGTGAGGGCTATATGAGTGGAGTTTGGGTAGGGGCACAGGTGACGGCTATATGAGTGGAGTGCGGGTAGGGGCACAAGTGACGGCTATATGAGTGGAGTGTGGGTAGGGGCACAGGTGAGGGTGACAGGTAAGGGTAGGGGCACAGGTTAGGGCTATATGAGTGGAGTGTGGGCAGGGGTACAGGTGAGGGGGACAGGTTAGGGTAGGGGCACAGGTGAGGGTTATATGAGTGGAGTGTGGGCAGGGGTACGGTGATGGTGACAGGTTAGGGTAGGGGCACAGGTGAGGGTAATATGAGTGGAGTGTGGGTAGGGGTACAGGTGAGGGTGACAGGTTAAGGTAGGGGCACAGGTGAGGGCTATATGAGTGGAGTGTGGGCAGTGGCACATGTGAGGGTGACAGGTAAGGGTAGGGGTACAGGTGAGGACTATATGAGTGGAGTGTGGGCAGTGGCACATGTGAGGGTGACAGGTTAGGGTAGTGGCACAGGTGAGGGCTATATGACTGGAGTGTGGGCAGTGGCACATGTGAGGGTGACAGGTAAGGGTAGGGGCACAGGTGAGGGCTATATGAGTGGAGTGTGGGCAGTGGCACATGTGAGGGTGACAGGTAAGGGTAGGGGCACAGGTGAGGGCTAAATGAGTGGAGTGTGGGCAGCAGCACAGGTGAGGGTGACAGTAAGGGTAGGGGCACAGGTGACGGTGACGGGTAAGGATAGGGGCACAGGTGAGGGTGACAGGGGTAGGGGCACTTGTGAGGGTGACAGGTAAGGGTAGGGGCACCGGTGACGGTGACAGGGGTAGGGGCACTGGTGAGGGTGACAGGGGTAGGGGCACTGGTGAGGGTGACAGGTAAGGGTAGGGGCATGGGTGAGGGTGACGGGTAAGGGTAGGGGCACAGGTGAGGGTCTCAGGTAAGGGTAGGGGCACAGGTGAGGGTGACAGGGGTAGGGGCATGGGTGAGGGTTACAGGTAAGGGTAGGGGCACAGATGAGGGTGACAGGTAAGGGTAGGGGCACAGATGAGGGTGACGGGTCGAGGCACAGGTGAGGGAGACATGGGTAGGGGCACAGGTGAGGGTGACAGGGGTAGGGGCACAGGTGAGGGTGACAGGTAAGGGTAGGGGCACAGATGAGGGTGACAGGGGTAGTAGCACAGGTGAGGGTGACTGGTAAGGGTAGGGGCACAGATGAGGGTGACAGGGGTAGGGGCACAGGTGAAGGTGACAGGTAAGGGCAGGGGCAGAGGTGAGGGTGATGGGTAGGGGCAAAGCGGAGGGTGACAGGTTAGGGTAGGGCTACAGATGAGGGTGACAAGGGTAGGGGCACAGGTGAGGGCTAAATGAGTGGAGTGTGGGCAGTGGCACATGTGAGGGTGACAGGTATGGGTAGGGGCACAGGTGAGGGCTAAATGAGTGGAGTGTGGGCAGTGGCACATGTGAGGGTGACAGGTAATGGTAGGGGCACAGGTGAGGGCTATATGAGTGGAGTGTGGGTAGGGGCACAGGTGAGGGCTATATGAGTGGAGTTTGGGTAGGGGCACAGGTGACGGCTATATGAGTGGAGTGCAGGTAGGGGCACAAGTGACGGCTATATGAGTGGAGTGTGGGTAGTGGCACAGGTGAGGGCTATATGAGTGGAGTGTGGGCAGGGGTACAGGTGAGGGTGACAGGTTAGGGTAGGGGCACAGGTGAGGGTTATATGAGTGGAGTGTGGGCAGGGGTACAGGTGAGGGTAACAGGTTAGGGTAGGGGTACAGGTGAGGGTTATATGAGTGGAGTGTGGGTAGGGGTACAGGTGAGGGTGACAGGTTAAGGTAGGGGCACAGGTGAGGGCTATATGAGTGGAGTGTGGGCAGTGGCACATGTGAGGGTGACAGGTAAGGGTAGGGGTACAGGTGAGGGCTATATGAGTGGAGTGTGGGCAGTGGCACATGTGAGGGTGACAGGTAAGGGTAGTGGCACAGGTGAGGGCAATATGACTGGAGTGTGGGCAGTGGCACATGTGAGGGTGACAGGTAAGGGTAGGGGCACAGGTGAGGGCTATATGAGTGGAGTGTGGGCAGTGGCACATGTGAGGGTGACAGGTTAGGGTAGGGGCACAGGTGAGGGCTATATGAGTGGAGTGTGGGCAGTGGCACATGTGAGGGTGACAGGTTAGGGTAGGGGCACAGGTGAGGGCTATATGAGTGGAGTGTGGGCAGTGACATGTGAGGGTGACAGGAAAGGGTAGGGGTACAGGTGAGGGCTATATGAGTGGAGTGTGGGTAGGGGCACAGGTGAGGGCTATATGAGTGGAGTGTGGGCAGTGGCACATGTGAGGGTGACAGGTTAGGGTAGGGGCACAGGTGAGGGCTATATGAGTGGAGTGTGGGCAGTGGCACATGTGAGGGTGACAGTTAAGGGTAGGGGTACAGGTGATGGTTATATGAGTGGAGTGTGGGCAGTGGCACATGTGAGGGTTACAGGTAAGGGTAGGGGTACAGGGGAGGGCTATATGAGTGGAGTGTGGGCAGTGGCACATGTGAGGGTGACAGGTAAGGGTAGGGGTACAGGTGATGGTTATATGAGTGGAGTGTGGGCAGTGGCACATGTGAGGGTGACAGGTAAGGGTAGGGGCACAGGTGAGGGCTAAATGAGTGGAGTGTGGGCAGCAGCACAGGTGAGGGTGACAGTAAGGGTAGGGGCACAGGTGACGGTGACAGGTAAGGGTAGGGGCACAGGTGAGGGTGACAGGGTTAGGGGCACTTATGAGGGTGACAGGTAAGGGTAGGGGCACCGGTGACGGTGACAGGGGTAGGGGCACAGGTGAGGGCTAAATGAGTGGAGTGTGGGCAGTGGCACATGTGAGGGTGACAGGTAATGGTAGGGGCACAGGTGAGGGCTATATGAGTGGAGTGTGGGTAGGGGCACAGGTGAGGGCTATATGAGTGGAGTTTGGGTAGGGGCACAGGTGACGGCTATATGAGTGGAGTGCGGGTAGGGGCACAAGTGACGGCTATATGAGGGAGTGTGGGTAGGGGCACAGGTGAGGGTGACAGGTAAGGGTAGGGGCACAGGTGAGGGCTATATGAGTGGAGTGTGGGCAGGGGTACAGGTGAGGGGGACAGGTTAGGGTAGGGGCACAGGTGAAGGTTATATGAGTGGAGTGTGGGCAGGGGTACGGTGATGGTGACAGGTTAGGGTAGGGGCACAGGTGAGGGTAATATGAGTGGAGTGTGGGTAGGGGTACAGGTGAGGGTGACAGGTTAAGGTAGGGGCACAGGTGAGGGCTATATGAGTGGAGTGTGGGCAGTGGCACATGTGAGGGTGACAGGTAAGGGTAGGGGTACAGGTGAGGGCTATATGAGTGGAGTGTGGGCAGTGGCACATGTGAGGGTGACAGGTAAGGGTAGGGGTACAGGTGATGGTTATATGAGTGGAGTGTGGGCAGTGGCACATGTGAGGGTGACAGGTAAGGGTAGGGGCACAGGTGAGGGCTAAATGAGTGGAGTGTGGGCAGCAGCACAGGTGAGGGTGACAGTAAGGGTAGGGGCACAGGTGACGGTGACAGGTAAGGGTAGGGGCACAGGTGAGGGTGACAGGGGTAGGGGCACTTGTGAGGGTGACAGGTAAGGGTAGGGGCACCGGTGACAGGGGTAGGGGCACTGGTGAGGGTGACAGGGGTAGGGGCACTGGTGAGGGTGACAGGTAAGGGTAGGGGCATGGGTGAGGGTGACGGGTAAGGGTAGGGGCACAGGTGAGGGTCTCAGGTAAGGGTAGGGGCACAGGTGAGGGTGACAGGGGTAGGGGCATGGGTGAGGGTTACAGGTAAGGGTAGGGGCACAGATGAGGGTGACAGGTAAGGGTAGGGGCACAGATGAGGGTGACGGGTCGAGGCACAGGTGAGGGAGACATGGGTAGGGGCACAGGTGAGGGTGACAGGGGTAGGGGCACAGGTGAGGGTGACAGGTAAGGGTAGGGGCACAGATGAGGGTGACAGGGGTAGTAGCACAGCTGAGGGTGACTGGTAAGGGTAGGGGCACAGATGAGGGTGACAGGGGTAGGGGCACAGGTGAAGGTGACAGGTAAGGGCAGGGGCACAGGTGAGGGTGATGGGTAGGGGCAAAGGGGAGGGTGACAGGTTAGGGTAGGGCTACAGATGAGGGTGACAAGGGTAGGGGCACAGGTGAGGGCTAAATGAGTGGAGTGTGGGCAGTGGCACATGTGAGGGTGACAGGTATGGGTAGGGGCACAGGTGAGGGCTAAATGAGTGGAGTGTGGGCAGTGGCACATGTGAGGGTGACAGGTAATGGTAGGGGCACAGGTGAGGGCTATATGAGTGGAGTGTGGGTAGGGGCACAGGTGAGGGCTATATGAGTGGAGTTTGGGTAGGGGCACAGGTGACGGCTATATGAGTGGAGTGCAGGTAGGGGCACAAGTGACGGCTATATGAGTGGAGTGTGGGTAGTGGCACAGGTGAGGGCTATATGAGTGGAGTGTGGGCAGGGGTACAGGTGAGGGTGACAGGTTAGGGTAGGGGCACAGGTGAGGGTTATATGAGTGGAGTGTGGGCAGGGGTACAGGTGAGGGTAACAGGTTAGGGTAGGGGTACAGGTGAGGGTTATATGAGTGGAGTGTGGGTAGGGGTACAGGTGAGGGTGACAGGTTAAGGTAGGGGCACAGGTGAGGGCTATATGAGTGGAGTGTGGGCAGTGGCACATGTGAGGGTGACAGGTAAGGGTAGGGGTACAGGTGAGGGCTATATGAGTGGAGTGTGGGCAGTGGCACATGTGAGGGTGACAGGTAAGGGTAGTGGCACAGGTGAGGGCAATATGACTGGAGTGTGGGCAGTGGCACATGTGAGGGTGACAGGTAAGGGTAGGGGCACAGGTGAGGGCTATATGAGTGGAGTGTGGGCAGTGGCACATGTGAGGGTGACAGGTTAGGGTAGGGGCACAGGTGAGGGCTATATGAGTGGAGTGTGGGCAGTGACATGTGAGGGTGACAGGAAAGGGTAGGGGTACAGGTGAGGGCTATATGAGTGGAGTGTGGGTAGGGGCACAGGTGAGGGCTATATGAGTGGAGTGTGGGCAGTGGCACATGTGAGGGTGACAGGTTAGGGTAGGGGCACAGGTGAGGGCTATATGAGTGGAGTGTGGGCAGTGGCACATGTGAGGGTGACAGGTAGGGGTACAGGTGATGGTTATATGAGTGGAGTGTGGGCAGTGGCACATGTGAGGGTTACAGGTAAGGGTAGGGGTACAGGTGAGGGCTATATGAGTGGAGTGTGGGCAGTGGCACATGTGAGGGTGACAGGTAAGGGTAGGGGTACAGGTGATGGTTATATGAGTGGAGTGTGGGCAGTGGCACATGTGAGGGTGACAGGTAAGGGTAGGGGCACAGGTGAGGGCTAAATGAGTGGAGTGTGGGCAGCAGCACAGGTGAGGGTGACAGTAAGGGTAGGGGCACAGGTGACGGTGACAGGTAAGGGTAGGGGCACAGGTGAGGGTGACAGGGGTAGGGGCACTTATGAGGGTGACAGGTAAGGGTAGGGGCACCGGTGACAGTGACAGGGGTAGGGGCACAGGTGAGGGCTAAATGAGTGGAGTGTGGGCAGTGGCACATGTGAGGGTGACAGGTAATGGTAGGGGCACAGGTGAGGGCTATATGAGTGGAGTGTGGGTAGGGGCACAGGTGAGGGCTATATGAGTGGAGTTTGGGTAGGGGCACAGGTGACGGCTATATGAGTGGAGTGCGGGTAGGGGCACAAGTGACGGCTATATGAGGGAGTGTGGGTAGGGGCACAGGTGAGGGTGACAGGTAAGGGTAGGGGCACAGGTGAGGGCTATATGAGTGGAGTGTGGGCAGGGGTACAGGTGAGGGGGACAGGTTAGGGTAGGGGCACAGGTGAGGGTTATATGAGTGGAGTGTGGGCAGGGGTACGGTGATGGTGACAGGTTAGGGTAGGGGCACAGGTGAGGGTAATATGAGTGGAGTGTGGGTAGGGGTACAGGTGAGGGTGACAGGTTAAGGTAGGGGCACAGGTGAGGACTATATGAGGGGAGTGTGGGCAGTGGCACATGTGAGGGTGACAGGTAAGGGTAGGGGTACAGGTGAGGGCTATATGAGTGGAGTGTGGGCAGTGGCACATGTGAGGGTGACAGGTAAGGGTAGGGGTACAGGTGATGGTTATATGAGTGGAGTGTGGGCAGTGGCACATGTGAGGGTGACAGGTAAGGGTAGGGGCACAGGTGAGGGCTAAATGAGTGGAGTGTGGGCAGCAGCACAGGTGAGGGTGACAGTAAGGGTAGGGGCACAGGTGACGGTGACAGGTAAGGGTAGGGGCACAGGTGACGGTGATAGGGGTAGGGGCACTTGTGAGGGTGACAGGTAAGGGTAGGGGCACCGGTGACGGTGACAGGGGTAGGGGCACTGGTGAGGGTGACAGGGGTAGGGGCACTGGTGAGGGTGACAGGTAAGGGTAGGGGCATGGGTGAGGGTGACGGGTAAGGGTAGGGGCACAGGTGAGGGTCTCAGGTAAGGGTAGGGGCACAGGTGAGGGTGACAGGGGTAGGGGCATGGGTGAGTGTTGCAGGTAAGGGTAGGGGCACAGATGAGGGTGACAGGTAAGGGTAGGGGCACAGATGAGGGTGACGGGTCGAGGCACAGGTGAGGGAGACATGGGTAGGGGCACAGGTGAGGGTGACAGGGGTAGGGGCACAGGTGAGGGTGACAGGTAAGGGTAGGGGCACAGATGAGGGTGACAGGGGTAGTAGCACAGGTGAGGGTGACTGGTAAGGGTAGGGGCACAGATGAGGGTGACAGGGGTAGGGGCACAGGTGAAGGTGACAGGTAAGGGCAGGGGCACAGGTGAGGGTGATGGGTAGGGGCAAAGGGGAGGGTGACAGGTTAGGGTAGGGCTACAGATGAGGGTGACAAGGGTAGGGGCACAGGTGAGGGCTAAATGAGTGGAGTGTGGGCAGTGGCACATGTGAGGGTGACAGGTATGGGTAGGGGCACAGGTGAGGGCTAAATGAGTGGAGTGTGGGCAGTGGCACATGTGAGGGTGACAGGTAATGGTAGGGGCACAGGTGAGGGCTATATGAGTGGAGTGTGGGTAGGGGCACAGGTGAGGGCTATATGAGTGGAGTTTGGGTAGGGGCACAGGTGACGGCTATATGAGTAGAGTGCAGGTAGGGGCACAAGTGACGGCTATATGAGTGGAGTGTGGGTAGTGGCACAGGTGAGGGCTATATGAGTGGAGTGTGGGCAGGGGTACAGGTGAGGGTGACAGGTTAGGGTAGGGGCACAGGTGAGGGTTATATGAGTGGAGTGTGGGCAGGGGTACAGGTGAGGGTAACAGGTTAGGGTAGGGGTACAGGTGAGGGTTATATGAGTGGAGTGTGGGTAGGGGTACAGGTGAGGGTGACAGGTTAAGGTAGGGGCACAGGTGAGGGCTATATGAGTGGAGTGTGGGCAGTGGCACATGTGAGGGTGACAGGTAAGGGTAGGGGTACAGGTGAGGGCTATATGAGTGGAGTGTGGGCAGTGGCACATGTGAGGGTGACAGGTAAGGGTAGTGGCACAGGTGAGGGCAATATGACTGGAGTGTGGGCAGTGGCACATGTGAGGGTGACAGGTAAGGGTAGGGGCACAGGTGAGGGCTATATGAGTGGAGTGTGGGCAGTGGCACATGTGAGGGTGACAGGTTAGGGTAGGGGCACAGGTGAGGGCTATATGAGTGGAGTGTGGGCAGTGGCACATGTGAGGGTGACAGGTTAGGGTAGGGGCACAGGTGAGGGCTATATGAGTGGAGTGTGGGTAGTGGCACATGTGAGGGTGACAGGTAAGGGTAGGGGTACAGGTGATGGTTATATGAGTGGAGTGTGGGCAGTGACACATGTAAGTGTTACAGGTAAGGGTAGGGGTACAGGTGAGGGCTATATGAGTGGAGTGTGGGCAGTGGCACATGTGAGGGTGACAGGTAAGGGTAGGGGTACAGGTGATGGTTATATGAGTGGAGTGTGGGCAGTGGCACATGTGAGGGTGACAGGTAAGGGTTGGGGCACAGGTGAGGGCTAAATGAGTGGAGTGTGGGCAGCAGCACAGGTGAGGGTGACAGTAAGGGTAGGGGCACAGGTGACGGTGACAGGTAAGGGTAGGGGCACAGGTGAGGGTGACAGGGGTAGGGGCACTTGTGAGGGTGACAGGTAAGGGTAGGGGCACCGGTGACGGTGACAGGGGTAGGGGCACTGGTGAGGGTGACAGGGGTAGGGGCACTGGTGAGGGTGACAGGTAAGGGTAGGGGCATGGGTGAGGGTGACGGGTAAGGGTAGGGGCACAGGTGAGGGTCTCAGGTAAGGGTAGGGGCACAGGTGAGGGTGACAGGTAAGGGTAGGGGCACAGGTGAGGGTGACAGGGGTAGGGGCATGGGTGAGGGTTACAGGTAAGGGTAGGGGCACAGATGAGGGTGACAGGTAAGGGTAGGGGCACAGGTGAGGGTGACAGGGGTAGGGGCATGGGTGAGGGTTACAGGTAAGGGTAGGGGCACAGATGAGGGTGACGGGTCGAGGCACAGGTGAGGGAGACATGGGTAGGGGCACAGGTGAGGGTGACAGGGGTAGGGGCACAGGTGAGGGTGACAGGTAAGGGTAGGGGCACAGATGAGGGTGACAGGGGTAGTAGCACAGGTGAGGGTGACTGGTAAGGGTAGGGGCACAGATGAGGGTGACAGGGGTAGGGGCACAGATGAAGGTGACAGGTAAGGGCAGGGGCACAGGTGAGGGTGATGGGTAGGGGCAAAGGGGAGGGTGACAGGTTAGGGTAGGGCTACAGATGAGAATGACAAGGGTAGGGGCACAGGTGAGGGCTAAATGAGTGGAGTGTGGGCAGTGGCACATGTGAGGGTGACAGGTATGGGTAGGGGCACAGGTGAGGGCTAAATGAGTGGAGTGTGGGCAGTGGCACATGTGAGGGTGACAGGTAATGGTAGGGGCACAGGTGGGGGCTATATGAGTGGAGTGTGGGTAGGGGCACAGGTGAGGGCTATATGAGTGGAGTTTGGGTAGGGGCACAGGTGACGGCTATATGAGTGGAGTGCGGGTAGGGGCACAAGTGACGGCTATATGAGTGGAGTGTGGGTAGGGGCACAGGTGAGGGTGACAGGTAAGGGTAGGGGCACAGGTGAGGGCTATATGAGTGGAGTGTGGGCAGGGGTACAGGTGAGGGGGACAGGTTAGGGTAGGGGCACAGGTGAGGGTTATATGAGTGGAGTGTGGGCAGGGGTACGGTGATGGTGACAGGTTAGGGTAGGGGCACAGGTGAGGGTAATATGAGTGGAGTGTGGGTAGGGGTACAGGTGAGGGTGACAGGTTAAGGTAGGGGCACAGGTGAGGGCTATATGAGTGGAGTGTGGGCAGTGGCACATGTGAGGGTGACAGGTAAGGGTAGGGGTACAGGTGAGGGCTATATGAGTGGAGTGTGGGCAGTGGCACATGTGAGGGTGACAGGTAAGGGTAGTGGCACAGGTGAGGGCTATATGACTGGAGTGTGGGCAGTGGCACATGTGAGGGTGACAGGTAAGGGTAGGGGCACAGGTGAGGGCTATATGAGTGGAGTGTGGGCAGTGGCACATGTGAGGGTGACAGGTAAGGGTAGTGGCATAGGTGAGGGCTATATGACTGGAGTGTGGGCAGTGGCACATATGAGGGTGACAGGTAAGGGTAGGGGCACAGGTGAGGGCTATATGAGTGGAGTGTGGGCAGTGGCACATGTGAGGGTGACAGGTATGGGTAGGGGCACAGGTGAGGGCTAAATGAGTGGAGTGTGGGCAGTGGCACATGTGAGGGTGACAGGTAATGGTAGGGGCACAGGTGAGGGCTATATGAGTGGAGTGTGGGTAGGGGCACAGGTGAGGGCTATATGAGTGGAGTTTGGGTAGGGGCACAGGTGACGGCTATATGAGTGGAGTGCAGGTAGGGGCACAAGTGACGGCTATATGAGTGGAGTGTGGGTAGTGGCACAGGTGAGGGCTATATGAGTGGAGTGTGGGCAGGGGTACAGGTGAGGGTGACAGGTTAGGGTAGGGGCACAGGTGAGGGTTATATGAGTGGAGTGTGGGCAGGGGTACAGGTGAGGGTAACAGGTTAGGGTAGGGGTACAGGTGAGGGTTATATGAGTGGAGTGTGGGTAGGGGTACAGGTGAGGGTGACAAGTTAAGGTAGGGGCACAGGTGAGGGCTATATGAGTGGAGTGTGGGCAGTGGCACATGTGAGGGTGACAGGTAAGGGTAGGGGTACAGGTGAGGGCTATATGAGTGGAGTGTGGGCAGTGGCACATGTGAGGGTGACAGGTAAGGGTAGTGGCACAGGTGAGGGCAATATGACTGGAGTGTGGGCAGTGGCACATGTGAGGGTGACAGGTAAGGGTAGGGGCACAGGTGAGGGCTATATGAGTGGAGTGTGGGCAGTGGCACATGTGAGGGTGACAGGTTAGGGTAGGGGCACAGGTGAGGGCTATATGAGTGGAGTGTGGGCAGTGGCACATGTGAGGGTGACAGGTTAGGGTAGGGGCACAGGTGAGGGCTATATGAGTGGAGTGTGGGCAGTGGCACATGTGAGGGTGACAGGTTAGGGTAGGGGCACAGGTGAGGGCTATATGAGTGGAGTGTGGGCAGTGACATGTGAGGGTGACAGGAAAGGGTAGGGGTACAGGTGAGGGCTATATGAGTGGAGTGTGGGTAGGGGCACAGGTGAGGGCTATATGAGTGGAGTGTGGGCAGTGGCACATGTGAGGGTGACAGGTTAGGGTAGGGGCACAGGTGAGGGCTATATGAGTGGAGTGTGGGCAGTGGCACATGTGAGGGTGACAGGTAAGGGTAGGGGTACAGGTGATGGTTATATGAGTGGAGTGTGGGCAGTGGCACATGTAAGGGTTACAGGTAAGGGTAGGGGTACAGGTGAGGGCTATATGAGTGGAGTGTGGGCAGTGGCACATGTGAGGGTGACAGGTAAGGGTAGGGGTACAGGTGATGGTTATATGAGTGGAGTGTGGGCAGTGGCACATGTGAGGGTGACAGGTAAGGGTTGGGGCACAGGTGAGGGCTAAATGAGTGGAGTGTGGGCAGCAGCACAGGTGAGGGTGACAGTAAGGGTAGGGGCACAGGTGACGGTGACAGGTAAGGGTAGGGGCACAGGTGAGGGTGACAGGGGTAGGGGCACTTGTGAGGGTGACAGGTAAGGGTAGGGGCACCGGTGACGGTGACAGGGGTAGGGGCACTGGTGAGGGTGACAGGGGTAGGGGCACTGGTGAGGGTGACAGGTAAGGGTAGGGGCATGGGTGAGGGTGACAGGTAAGGGTAGGGGCACAGGTGAGGGTCTCAGGTAAGGGTAGGGGCACAGGTGAGGGTGACAGGTAAGGGTAGGGGCACAGGTGAGGGTGACAGGGGTAGGGGCATGGGTGAGGGTTACAGGTAAGGGTAGGGGCACAGATGAGGGTGACAGGTAAGGGTAGGGGCACAGGTGAGGGTGACAGGGGTAGGGGCATGGGTGAGGGTTACAGGTAAGGGTAGGGGCACAGATGAGGGTGACGGGTCGAGGCACAGGTGAGGGAGACATGGGTAGGGGCACAGGTGAGGGTGACAGGGGTAGGGGCACAGGTGAGGGTGACAGGTAAGGGTAGGGGCACAGATGAGGGTGACAGGGGTAGTAGCACAGGTGAGGGTGACTGGTAAGGGTAGGGGCACAGATGAGGGTGACAGGGGTAGGGGCACAGATGAAGGTGACAGGTAAGGGCAGGGGCACAGGTGAGGGTGATGGGTAGGGGCAAAGGGGAGGGTGACAGGTTAGGGTAGGGCTACAGATGAGGGTGACAAGGGTAGGGGCACAGGTGAGGGCTAAATGAGTGGAGTGTGGGCAGTGGCACATGTGAGGGTGACAGGTATGGGTAGGGGCACAGGTGAGGGCTAAATGAGTGGAGTGTGGGCAGTGGCACATGTGAGGGTGACAGGTAATGGTAGGGGCACAGGTGGGGGCTATATGAGTGGAGTGTGGGTAGGGGCACAGGTGAGGGCTATATGAGTGGAGTTTGGGTAGGGGCACAGGTGACGGCTATATGAGTGGAGTGCGGGTAGGGGCACAAGTGACGGCTATATGAGTGGAGTGTGGGTAGGGGCACAGGTGAGGTTGACAGGTAAGGGTAGGGGCACAGGTGAGGGCTAAATGAGTGGAGTGTGGGCAGCAGCACAGGTGAGGGTGACAGTAAGGGTAGGGGCACAGGTGACGGTGACAGGTAAGGGTAGGGGCACAGGTGAGGGTGACAGGGGTAGGGGCACTTGTGAGGGTGACAGGTAAGGGTAGGGGCACCGGTGACGGTGACAGGGGTAGGGGCACTGGTGAGGGTGACAGGGGTAGGGGCACTGGTGAGGGTGACAGGTAAGGGTAGGGGCATGGGTGAGGGTGACAGGTAAGGGTAGGGGCACAGGTGAGGGTCTCAGGTAAGGGTAGGGGCACAGGTGAGAGTGACAGGTAAGGGTAGGGGCACAGGTGAGGGTGACAGGGGTAGGGGCATGGGTGAGGGTTACAGGTAAGGGTAGGGGCACAGATGAGGGTGACAGGTAAGGGTAGGGGCACAGGTGAGGGTGACAGGGGTAGGGGCATGGGTGAGGGTTACAGGTAAGGGTAGGGGCACAGATGAGGGTGACGGGTCGAGGCACAGGTGAGGGAGACATGGGTAGGGGCACAGGTGAGGGTGACAGGGGTAGGGGCACAGGTGAGGGTGACAGGTAAGGGTAGGGGCACAGATGAGGGTGACAGGGGTAGTAGCACAGGTGAGGGTGACTGGTAAGGGTAGGGGCACAGATGAGGGTGACAGGGGTAGGGGCACAGATGAAGGTGACAGGTAAGGGCAGGGGCACAGGTGAGGGTGATGGGTAGGGGCAAAGGGGAGGGTGACAGGTTAGGGTAGGGCTACAGATGAGGGTGACAAGGGTAGGGGCACAGGTGAGGGCTAAATGAGTGGAGTGTGGGCAGTGGCACATGTGAGGGTGACAGGTATGGGTAGGGGCACAGGTGAGGGCTAAATGAGTGGAGTGTGGGCAGTGGCACATGTGAGGGTGACAGGTAATGGTAGGGGCACAGGTGGGGGCTATATGAGTGGAGTGTGGGTAGGGGCACAGGTGAGGGCTATATGAGTGGAGTTTGGGTAGGGGCACAGGTGACGGCTATATGAGTGGAGTGCGGGTAGGGGCACAAGTGACGGCTATATGAGTGGAGTGTGGGTAGGGGCACAGGTGAGGTTGACAGGTAAGGGTAGGGGCACAGGTGAGGGCTATATGAGTGGAGTGTGGGCAGGGGTACAGGTGAGGGGGACAGGTTAGGGTAGGGGCACAGGTGAGGGTTATATGAGTGGAGTGTGGGCAGGGGTACGGTGATGGTGACAGGTTAGGGTAGGGGCACAGGTGAGGGTAATATGAGTGGAGTGTGGGTAGGGGTACAGGTGAGGGTGACAGGTTAAGGTAGGGGCACAGGTGAGGGCTATATGAGTGGAGTGTGGGCAGTGGCACATGTGAGGGTGACAGGTAAGGGTAGGGGTACAGGAGAGGGCTATATGAGTGGAGTGTGGGCAGTGGCACATGTGAGGGTGACAGGTAAGGGTAGTGGCACAGGTGAGGGCTATATGACTGGAGTGTGGGCAGTGGCACATGTGAGGGTGACAGGTAAGGGTAGGGGCACAGGTGAGGGCTATATGAGTGGAGTGTGGGCAGTGGCACATGTGAGGGTGACAGGTAAGGGTAGTGGCATAGGTGAGGGCTATATGACTGGAGTGTGGGCAGTGGCACATATGAGGGTGACAGGTAAGGGTAGGGGCACAGGTGAGGGCTATATGAGTGGAGTGTGGGCAGTGGCACATGTGAGGGTGACAGGTATGGGTAGGGGCACAGGTGAGGGCTAAATGAGTGGAGTGTGGGCAGTGGCACATGTGAGGGTGACAGGTAATGGTAGGGGCACAGGTGAGGGCTATATGAGTGGAGTGTGGGTAGGGGCACAGGTGAGGGCTATATGAGTGGAGTGTGGGTAGGGGCACAGGTGAGGGCTATATGAGTGGAGTTTGGGTAGGGGCACAGGTGACGGCTATATGAGTGGAGTGCAGGTAGGGGCACAAGTGACGGCTATATGAGTGGAGTGTGGGTAGTGGCACAGGTGAGGGCTATATGAGTGGAGTGTGGGCAGGGGTACAGGTGAGGGTGACAGGTTAGGGTAGGGGCACAGGTAAGGGTTTTATGAGTGGAGTGTGGGCAGGGGTACAGGTGAGGGTAACAGGTTAGGGTAGGGGTACAGGTGAGGGTTATATGAGTGGAGTGTGGGTAGGGGTACAGGTGAGGGTGACAAGTTAAGGTAGGGGCACAGGTGAGGGCTATATGAGTGGAGTGTGGGCAGTGGCACATGTGAAGGTGACAGGTAAGGGTAGGGGTACAGGTGAGGGCTATATGAGTGGAGTGTGGGCAGTGGCACATGTGAGGGTGACAGGTAAGGGTAGTGGCACAGGTGAGGGCAATATGACTGGAGTGTGGGCAGTGGCACATGTGAGGGTGACAGGTAAGGGTAGGGGCACAGGTGAGGGCTATATGAGTGGAGTGTGGGCAGTGGCACATGTGAGGGTGACAGGTTAGGGTAGGGGCACAGGTGAGGGCTATATGAGTGGAGTGTGGGCAGTGGCACATGTGAGGGTGACAGGTTAGGGTAGGGGCACAGGTGAGGGCTATATGAGTGGAGTGTGGGCAGTGACATGTGAGGGTGACAGGAAAGGGTAGGGGTACAGGTGAGGGCTATATGAGTGGAGTGTGGGTAGGGGCACAGGTGAGGGCTATATGAGTGGAGTGTGGGCAGTGGCACATGTGAGGGTGACAGGTTAGGGTAGGGGCACAGGTGAGGGCTATATGAGTGGAGTGTGGGCAGTGGCACATGTGAGGGTGACAGGTAAGGGTAGGGGTACAGGTGATGGTTATATGAGTGGAGTGTGGGCAGTGGCACATGTAAGGGTTACAGGTAAGGGTAGGGGTACAGGTGAGGGCTATATGAGTGGAGTGTGGGCAGTGGCACATGTGAGGGTGACAGGTAAGGGTTGGGGCACAGGTGAGGGCTAAATGAGTGGAGTGTGGGCAGCAGCACAGGTGAGGGTGACAGTAAGGGTAGGGGCACAGGTGACGGTGACAGGTAAGGGTAGGGGCACAGGTGAGGGTGACAGGGGTAGGGGCACTTGTGAGGGTGACAGGTAAGGGTAGGGGCACCGGTGACGGTGACAGGGGTAGGGGCACTGGTGAGGGTGACAGGGGTAGGGGCACTGGTGAGGGTGACAGGTAAGGGTAGGGGCATGGGTGAGGGTGACGGGTAAGGGTAGGGGCACAGGTGAGGGTCTCAGGTAAGGGTAGGGGCACAGGTGAGGGTGACAGGTAAGGGTAGGGGCACAGGTGAGGGTGACAGGGGTAGGGGCATGGGTGAGGGTTACAGGTAAGGGTAGGGGCACAGATGAGGGTGACAGGTAAGGGTAGGGGCACAGGTGAGGGTGACAGGGGTAGGGGCATGGGTGAGGGTTACAGGTAAGGGTAGGGGCACAGATGAGGGTGACGGGTCGAGGCACAGGTGAGGGAGACATGGGTAGGGGCACAGGTGAGGGTGACAGGGGTAGGGGCACAGGTGAGGGTGACAGATAAGGGTAGGGGCACAGATGAGGGTGACAGGGGTAGTAGCACAGGTGAGGGTGACTGGTAAGGGTAGGGGCACAGATGAGGGTGACAGGGTAGGGGCACAGATGAAGGTGACAGGTAAGGGCAGGGGCACAGGTGAGGGTGATGGGTAGGGGCAAAGGGGAGGGTGACAGGTTAGGGTAGGGCTACAGATGAGGGTGACAAGGGTAGGGGCACAGGTGAGGGCTAAATGAGTGGAGTGTGGGCAGTGGCACATGTGAGGGTGACAGGTATGGGTAGGGGCACAGGTGAGGGCTAAATGAGTGGAGTGTGGGCAGTGGCACATGTGAGGGTGACAGGTAATGGTAGGGGCACAGGTGGGGGCTATATGAGTGGAGTGTGGGTAGGGGCACAGGTGAGGGCTATATGAGTGGAGTTTGGGTAGGGGCACAGGTGACGGCTATATGAGTGGAGTGCGGGTAGGGGCACAAGTGACGGCTATATGAGTGGAGTGTGGGTAGGGGCACAGGTGAGGGTGACAGGTAAGGGTAGGGGCACAGGTGAGGGCTATATGAGTGGAGTGTGGGCAGGGGTACAGGTGAGGGGGACAGGTTAGGGTAGGGGCACAGGTGAGGGTTATATGAGTGGAGTGTGGGCAGGGGTACGGTGATGGTGACAGGTTAGGGTAGGGGCACAGGTGAGGGTAATATGAGTGGAGTGTGGGTAGGGGTACAGGTGATGGTGACAGGTTAAGGTAGGGGCACAGGTGAGGGCTATATGAGTGGAGTGTGGGCAGTGGCACATGTGAGGGTGACAGGTAAGGGTAGGGGTACAGGTGAGGGCTATATGAGTGGAGTGTGGGCAGTGGCACATGTGAGGGTGACAGGTAAGGGTAGTGGCACAGGTGAGGGCTATATGACTGGAGTGTGGGCAGTGGCACATATGAGGGTGACAGGTAAGGGTAGGGGCACAGGTGAGGGCTATATGAGTGGAGTGTGGGCAGTGGCACATGTGAGGGTGACAGGTAAGGGTAGGGCCACAGGTGAGGGCTATATGAGTGGAGTGTGGGCAGTGGCACATGTGAGGGTGACAGGTAAGGGTAGTGGCACAGGTGAGGGCTATATGACTGGAGTGTGGGCAGTGGCACATGTGAGGGTGACAGGTTAGGGTAGTGGCACAGGTGAGGGCTATATGAGTGGAGTGTGGGCAGTGGCACATGTGAGGGTGACAGGTAAGGGTAGTGGCACAGGTGAGGGCTATATGACTGGAGTGTGGGCAGTGGCACATATGAGGGTGACAGGTAAGGGTAGGGGCACAGGTGAGGGCTATATGAGTGGAGTGTGGGCAGTGGCACATGTGAGGGTGACAGGTAAGGGTAGGGCCACAGGTGAGGGCTATATGAGTGGAGTGTGGGCAGTGGCACATGTGAGGGTGACAGGTAAGGGTAGTGGCACAGGTGAGGGCTATATGACTGGAGTGTGGGCAGTGGCACATGTGAGGGTGACAGGTTAGGGTAGTGGCACAGGTGAGGGCTATATGAGTGGAGTGTGGGCAGTGGCACATGTGAGGGTGACAGGTTAGGGTAGGGGCACAGGTGAGGGCTATATGAGTGGAGTGTGGGCAGTGGCACATGTGAGGGTGACAGGTAAGGGTAGGGGTACAGGTGAGGGCTATATGAGTGGAGTGTGGGTAGGGGCACAGGTGAGGGCTATATGAGTGGAGTGTGGGCAGTGGCACATGTGAGGGTGACAGGTTAGGGTAGGGGTACAGGTGAGAGTTATATGAGTGGAGTGTGGGCAGTGGCACATGTGAGGGTGACAGGTAAGGGTAGGGGTACAGGTGAGGGTTATATGAGTGGAGTGTGGGCAGTGGCACATGTGAGGGTGACAGGTAAGGGTAGGGGCACAGGTGAGGGCTATATGAGTGGAGTGTGGGCAGTGGCACATGTGAGGGTGACAGGTAAGGGTAGGGGTACAGGTGAGGGCTATATGAGTGGAGTGTGGGCAGTGGCACATGTGAGGGTGACAGGTAAGGGTAGGGGCACAGGTGAGGGCTATATGAGTGGAGTGTGGGCAGTGGCACAGGTGAGGGTGACAGTAAGGGTAGGGGCACAGGTGACGGTGACAGGTAAGGGTAGGGGCACAGGTGAGGGTGACAGGGGTAGGGGCACTTGTGAGGGTGACCGGTAAGGGCACCGGTGATGGTGACAGGGGTAGGGGCACTGGTGAGGGTGACAGGTAAGGGTAGGGGCATGGGTGAGGGTGACAGGTAAGGGTAGGGGCACAGGTGAAGGTCTCAGGTAAGGGTAGGGGCACAGGTGAGGGTGACAGATAAGGGTAGGGGCACAGGTGAGGGTGACAGGGGTAGGGGCATGGGTGAGGGTTACAGGTAAGGGTAGGGGCACAGATGAGGGTGACAGGTAAGGGTAGGGGCACAGTTGAGGGTGACAGGGGTAGGGGCATGGGTGAGGGTTATAGGTAAGGGTAGGGGCACAGATGAGGGTGACGGGTCGAGGCACAGGTGAGGGAGACATGGGTAGGGGCACAGGTGAGGGTGACAGGGGTAGGGGCACAGGTGAGGGTGACAGGGGCACGGATGAGGGTGACTGGTAAGGGTAGGGGCACAGATGAGGGTGACAGGGGTAGTTGCACAGGTGAGGGTGACTGGTAAGGGTAGGGGCACAGATGAGGGTGACAGGGGTAGGGGCACAGGTGAAGGTGACAGGGGTAGGGGGACAGGTGAGGGTTACAGGTAAGGGTAGGGGCACAGATGAGGGTGACAGGTAAGGGTAGGGGCACAGGTGATGGTGACAGGTAAGGGCTGGGGCACAGATGAGGGTGACAGGGGCACAGGTGAAGGTGACAGGTAAGGGTAGGGCCACAGATGAGGGTGACAAGGTTAGGGGCACAGGTGAGGGCTAAATGAGTGGAGTGTGGGCAGTGGCACATGTGAGGGTGTCAGGTAAGGGTAGGGGCACAGGTGATGGTGACAGGTAAGGGCAGGGGCACAGGTGAGGGTGACAGTAAGGGTAGGGGCACAGGTGACGGTGACAGGTAAGGGTAGGGGCACAGGTGAGGGTGACAGGGGTAGGGGCACTTGTGAGGGTGACAGGTAAGGGTAGGGCCACTTGTGAGGGTGACAGGGGTAGGGGCACTGGTGAGGGTGACAGGTAAGGGTAGGGGCACTGGTGAGGGTGACAGGTAAGGGTAGGGGCACAGGTGAGGGTCTCAGGTAAGGGTAGGGGCACAGGTGAGGGTGACAGGTAAGGGTAGGGGCACAGGTGAGGGTGACAGGGGTAGGGGTACAGGTGAGGGTGACAGGGGTAGGGGCATGGGTGAGGGTTATAGGTAAGGGTAGGGGCACAGATGAGGGTGAAGGGTCGAGGCACAGGTGAGGGAGACATGGGTAGGGGCACAGGTGAGGGTGACAGGGGTGGGTGACAGGGGTAGGGGCATGGGTGAGGGTTATAGGTAAGGGTAGGGGCACAGATGAGGGTAACAGGTAAGGGTAGGGGCACAGATAAGGGTGACGGGTCGAGGCACAGGTGAGGGAGACATGGGTAGGGGCACAGGTGAGGGTGACAGGGGTAGGGGCACAGGTGAGGGTGACAGGTAAGGGTAGGGGCACAGATGAGGGTGACAGGGGTAGTAACACAGGTGAGGGTGACTGGTAAGGGTAGGGGCACAGATGAGGGTGACAGGGGTAGGGGCACAGGTGAAGGTGACAGGTAAGGGCAGGGGCACAGGTGAGGGTGATGGGTAGGGGCAAAGGGGAGGGTGACAGGTTAGGGTAGGGCTACAGATGAGGGTGACAAGGGTAGGGGCACAGGTGAGGGCTAAATGAGTGGAGTGTGGGCAGTGGCACATGTGAGGGTGACAGGTATGGGTAGGGGCACAGGTGAGGGCTAAATGAGTGGAGTGTGGGCAGTGGCACATGTGAGGGTGACAGGTAATGGTAGGGGCACAGGTGAGGGCTATATGAGTGGAGTGTGGGTAGGGGCACAGGTGAGGGCTATATGAGTGGAGTTTGGGTAGGGGCACAGGTGACGGCTATATGAGTGGAGTGCGGGTAGGGGCACAAGTGACGGCTATATGAGTGGAGTGTGGGTAGGGGCACAGGTGAGGGTGACAGGTAAGGGTAGGGGCACAGGTGAGGGCTATATGAGTGGAGTGTGGGCAGGGGTACAGGTGAGGGGGACAGGTTAGGGTAGGGGCACAGGTGAGGGTTATATGAGTGAAGTGTGGGCAGGGGTACGGTGATGGTGACAGGTTAGGGTAGGGGCACAGGTGAGGGTAATATGAGTGGAGTGTGGGTAGGGGTACAGGTGAGGGTGACAGGTTAAGGTAGGGGCACAGGTGAGGGCTATATGAGTGGAGTGTGGGCAGTGGCACATGTGAGGGTGACAGGTAAGGGTAGGGGTACAGGTGAGGGCTATATGAGTGGAGTGTGGGCAGTGGCACATGTGAGGGTGACGGGTAAGGGTAGTGGCACAGGTGAGGGCTATATGACTGGAGTGTGGGTAGTGGCACATGTGAGGGTGACAGGTAATGGTAGGGGCACAGGTGAGGGCTATATGAGTGGAGTGTGGGCAGTGGCACATGTGAGGGTGACAGGTAAGGGTAGTGGCACAGGTGAGGGCTATATGACTGGAGTGTGGGCAGTGGCACATATGAGGGTGACAGGTAAGGGTAGGGGCACAGGTGAGGGCTATATGAGTGGAGTGTGGGCAGTGGCACATGTGAGGGTGACAGGTAAGGGTAGGGCCACAGGTGAGGGCTATATGAGTGGAGTGTGGGCAGTGGCACATGTGAGGGTGACAGGTAAGGGTAGTGGCACAGGTGAGGGCTCTATGACTGGAGTGTGGGCAGTGGCACATGTGAGGGTGACAGGTTAGGGTAGGGGCACAGGTGAGGGCTATATGAGTGGAGTGTGGGCAGTGGCACATGTGAGGGTGACAGGTAAGGGTAGGGGCACAGGTGAGGGCTATATGAGTGGAGTGTGGGCAGTGGCACATGTGAGGGTGACAGGTAAGGGTAGGGGTACAGGTGAGGGCTATATGAGTGGAGTGTGGGTAGGGGCACAGGTGAGGGCTATATGAGTGGAGTGTGGGCAGTGGCACATGTGAGGGTGACAGGTAAGGGTAGGGGTACAGGTGAGGGTTATATGAGTGGAGTGTGGGCAGTGGCACATGTGAGGGTGACAGGTAAGGGTAGGGGCACAGGTGAGGGCTATATGAGTGGAGTGTGGGCAGTGGCACATGTGAGGGTGACAGGTAAGGGTAGGGGTACAGGTGAGGGCTATATGAGTGGAGTGTGGGCAGTGGCACATGTGAGGGTGACAGGTAAGGGTAGGGGCTCAGGTGAGGGCTATATGAGTGGAGTGTGGGCAGCAGCACAGGTGAGGGTGACAGTAAGGGTAGGGGCACAGGTGACGGTGACAGGTAAGGGTAGGGGCACAGGTGAGGGTGACAGGGGTAGGGGCACTTGTGAGGGTGACAGGTAAGGGCACCGGTGATGGTGACAGGGGTAGGGGCACTGGTGAGGGTGACAGGTAAGGGTAGGGGCATGGGTGAGGGTGACAGGTAAGGGTAGGGGCACAGGTGAAGGTCTCAGGTAAGGGTAGGGGCACAGGTGAGGGTGACAGATAAGGGTAGGGGCACAGGTGAGGGTGACAGGGGTAGGGGCATGGGTGAGGGTTACAGGTAAGGGTAGGGGCACAGATGAGGGTGACAGGTAAGGGTAGGGGCACAGTTGAGGGTGACAGGTGTAGGGGCATGGGTGAGGGTTATAGGTAAGGGTAGGGGCACAGATGAGGGTGACGGGTCGAGGCACAGGTGAGGGAGACATGGGTAGGGGCACAGGTGAGGGTGACAGGGGTAGGGGCACAGGTGAGGGTGACAGGGGCACGGATGAGGGTGACTGGTAAGGGTAGGGGCACAGATGAGGGTGACAGGGGTAGTTGCACAGGTGAGGGTGACTGGTAAGGGTAGGGGCACAGATGAGGGTGACAGGGGTAGGGGCACAGGTGAAGGTGACAGGGGTAGGGGACAGATGAGGGTTACAGGTAAGGGTAGGGGCACAGATGAGGGTGTCAGGTAAGGGTAGGGGCACAGGTGATGGTGACAGGTAAGGGCAGGGGCACAGGTGAGGGTGACAGTAAGGGTAGGGGCACAGGTGACGGTGACAGGTAAGGGTAGGGGCACAGGTGAGGGGACAGGGGTAGGGGCACTTGTGAGGGTGACAGGTAAGGGTAGGGGCACTTGTGAGGGTGACAGGTAAGGGTAGGGGCACAGGTGAGGGTCTCAGGTAAGGGTAGGGGCACAGGTGAGGGTGACAGGTAAGGGTAGGGGCACAGGTGAGGGTGACAGGGGTAGGGGCACAGGTGAGGGTGACAGGGGTAGGGGCATGGGTGAGGGTTATAGGTAAGGGTAGGGGCACAGATGAGGGTGACGGGTCGAGGCACAGGTGAGGGAGACATGGGTAGGGGCACAGGTGAGGGTGACAGGGGTAGGGGCACAGGTGAGGGTGACAGGGGCACGGATGAGGGTGACAGGGGCACGGATGAGGGTGACAGGGGTAGGGGCACAGGTGAAGGTGACATGTAAGGGCAGGGGCACAGATGAGGGTGACAGGGGCACAGGTGAAGGTGACAGGTAAGGGTAGGGGCACAGGTGAGGGTGATGGGTAGGGGCAAAGGGGAGGGTGACAGGTTAGGGTAGGGCCACAGATGAGGGTGACAGGGGTAGGGGCACAGGTGAGGGTGACAGGAAAGGGTAGGGGCACAGATGAGGGTGACAGGTAAGGGTAGGGGCACAGGTGAAGGTGACAGGTAAGGGTAGGGGCACAGGTGAAGGTGACAGGTACGGGTAGGGGCACAGGTGAGGGTGACAGGTAAGGGTAGGGGCACAGGTGAGGGTGACAGGTAAGGGTAGGGGCACAGATGAGGGTGACAGGGGTAGGGGCACAGGTGAGGGTGTCAGGGGTAGGGGCACAGGTGAGGGTGACAGGTAAGGGTAGGGGCACAGGTGAGGGTGACAGGGGTAGGGGCACAGGTGAGGGTAGGGGCACAGGTGAGGGTGACAGGTAAGGGTAGGGGCACAGGTAAGGGTAGGGGCACAGGTGAGGGTAGGGGCACAGGTGAGGGTAGGGGCACAGGTGAGGGTGACAGGGGTAGAGGCACAAGTGAGCGTGACAGGTAACGGTAGGGGCATAGGTGAGGGTGACAGTTAAGGGTGACAGGAAAGGGTAAGGGCACAGGTGAAGGTGACAGGTAAGGGTAGGGGCACAGGTGAGGGTGACAGGGGTAGGGGCACAGGTGAGGGTGGCAGGGGCACAGATGAGGGTGACAGGGGCACAGGTGAGGGTGACAGGTAAGGGTAGGGGCACAGGTGAGGGTGATGGGTAGGGGCAAAGGGGAGGGTGACAGGTTAGGGTAGGGGCACAGGTGAGGGTGACATGAAAGGGTAGGGGCACAGATTAGGGTGACAGGGGTAGGGGCACAGGTGAGGGTGACAGGTAAGGGTAGGGGCACAGGTAAGGGTAGGGGCACAGGTGAGGGTGACAGGGGTAGGGGCACAGGTGAGGGTAGGGGCACAGGTGAGGGTGACAGGTAAGGGTAGGGGCACAGGTGAGGGTAGGGGCACAGGTGAGGGTGACAGGGGTAGAGGCACAAGTGAGGGTGACAGGTAACGGTAGGGGCATAGGTGAGGGTGACAGTTAAGGGTGACAGGAAAGGGTAAGGGCACAGGTGAAGGTGACAGGTAAGGGTAGGGGCACAGGTGAGGGTGACAGGGGTAGGGGCACAGATGAGGGTGACAGGGGCACAGGTGAAGGTGACAGGTAAGGGTAGGGGCACAGGTGAGGGTGATGGGTAGGGGCAAAGGGGAGGGTGACAGGTTAGGGTAGGGGCACAGGTGAGGGTGACATGAAAGGGTAGGGGCACAGATGAGGGTGACAGGGGTAGGGGCATGGGTAGGGTCACAGGTGAGGGTGACAGGGGTAGGGGCATGGGTTGGGGCACACGTGAGGGTGTTAGGGGAACAGGTGAGGGTGACAGGGGCAGGGGCACGGGTGAGGGGACAGGTAATGGTAGGGGCACAGGTGAGGGTGACAGGTAAGGGTAGGGCCACAGATGAGGGTGACGGGTAGGGGCACAGGTGAGAGTGACAGGTAAGGGTAGGGCCACAGGTGAGGGTGACAGGTAAGGGTAGGGGCACATGTGAGGGTGACAGGTAAGGGTAGGGGCACATGTGAGGGTGACAGGGGTAGGGGCACAGGTGAGGGTGACATGAAAGGGTAGGGGCACAGATGAGGGTGACAGGTAAGGGTAGGGGCACAGGTGATGGTGACAGGTAAGGGTAGGGGCACAGGTGAGGGTGACGGGCACAGGTGAAGGTGACAGGTAAGGGTAGGGGCACAGGTGAGGGTGACAGGGGTAGGGGCACAGGTGAGGGTGACATGAAAGGGTAGGGGCACAGATGAGGGTGACAGGTAAGGGTAGGGGCACAGGTGATGGTGACAGGTAAGGGTAGGGGCACAGGTGAGGGTGACGGGCACAGGTGAAGGTGACAGGTAAGGGTAGGGGCACAGGTGAAGGTGACAGGTAAGGGTAGGGGCACAGATGAGGGTGACAGGGATAGGGGCGAAGGGGAGGGTGACAGGTAAGGGTAGGGGCACAGGTTTGGGTGACAGGGGCACAGGTGAGGGTGAGAGGTAAGGGTAGGGGCACAGGTGAGGGTGAGAGGTAAGGGTAGGGGCACAGGTGAGGGTGACAGGGGTAGGGGCACTTGTGAGGGTGACAGGGGTGTGGGCACTTGTGAGGGTGACAGGTAAGGGTAGGGGAACTGGTGAGGCTGACAGGTAAGGGTAGGGGCACAGGTGAGGGTCTCAGGTAAGGGTAGGGGCACAGGTGAGGGTGACAGGTAAGGGTAGGGGCACAGGTGAGGGTGACAGTGGTAGGGGCATGGGTGAGGGTTACAGGTAAGGGTAGGGGCACAGATGAGGGTGACAGGTAAGGGTAGGGGCAAAGGTGAGGGTGACAGGGGTAGGGGCATGGGTGAGGGTTATAGGTAAGGGTAGGGGCACAGATGAGGGTGACGGGTCGAGGCACAGGTGAGGGAGACATGGGTAGGGGCACAGTTGAGGGTGACAGGGGTAGGGGCACAGGTGAGGGTGACAGGGGCACAGATGAGGGTGACAGGGGTAGGGGCACAGGTGAAGGTGACATGTAAGGGCAGGGGCACAGATGAGGGTGACAGGGGCACAGGTGAAGGTGACAGGTAAGGGTAGGGGCACAGGTGAGGGTGATGGGTAGGGGCAAATGGGAGGGTGACAGATGAGGGTGACAGGGGTAGGGGCACAGGTGAGGGTGACAGGAAAGGGTAGGGGCACAGATGAGGGTGACAGGTAAGGGTAGGGGCACAGGTGAAGGTGACAGGTAAGGGTAGGGGCACAGGTGAAGGTGACAGGTACGGGTAGGGGCACAGGTGAGGGTGACAGGTAAGGGTAGGGGCACAGGTGAGGGTGACAGGTAAGGGTAGGGGCACAGATGAGGGTGACAGGGGTAGGGGCACAGGTGAGGGTGTCAGGGGTAGGGGCACAGGTGAGGGTGACAGGTAAAGGTAGGGGCACAGGTGAGGGTGACAGGGGTAGGGGCACAGGTGAGGGTAGGGGCACAGGTGAGGGTGACAGGTAAGGGTAGGGGCACAGGTGAGGGTAGGGGCACAGGTGAGGGTAGGGGCACAGGTGAGGGTGACAGGGGTAGAGGCACAAGTGAGGGTGACAGGTAACGGTAGGGGCATAGGTGAGGGTGACAGTTAAGGGTGACAGGAAAGGGTAAGGGCACAGGTGAAGGTGACAGGTAAGGGTAGGGGCACAGGTGAGGGTGACAGGGGTAGGGGCACAGGTGAGGGTGGCAGGGGCACAGATGAGGGTGACAGGGGCACAGGTGAAGGTGACAGGTAAGGGTAGGGGCACAGGTGAGGGTGATGGGTAGGGGCAAAGGGGAGGGTGACAGGTTAGGGTAGGGGCACAGGTGAGGGTGACATGAAAGGGTAGGGGCACAGATGAGGGTGACAGGGGAAGGGGCACAGGTGAGGGTGACAGGTAAGGGTAGGGGCACAGGTGAGGGTAGGGGCACAGGTGAGGGTGACAGGTAAGGGTAGGGGCACAGGTAAGGGTAGGGGCACAGGTGACGGTAGGGGCACAGGTGAGGGTGACAGGGGTAGAGGCACAAGTGAGGGTGACAGGTAACGGTAGGGGCATAGGTGAGGGTGACAGTTAAGGGTGACAGGAAAGGGTAAGGGCACAGGTGAAGGTGACAGGTAAGGGTAGGGGCACAGGTGAGGGTGACAGGGGTAGGGGCACAGATGAGGGTGACAGGGGCACAGGTAAAGGTGACAGGTAAGGGTAGGGGCACAGGTGAGGGTGATGGGTAGGGGCAAAGGGGAGGGTGACAGGTTAGGGTAGGGGCACAGGTGAGGGTGACATGAAAGGGTAGGGGCACAGATGAGGGTGACAGGGGTAGGGGCATGGGTAGGGTCACAGGTGAGGGTGACAGGGGTAGGGGCATGGGTTGGGGCACACGTGAGGGTGACAGGGGAACAGGTGAGGGTGACAGGGGCAGGGGCACGTGTGAGGGGACAGGTAATGGTAGGGGCACAGGTGAGGGTGACAGGTAAGGGTAGGGCCACAGATGAGGGTGACGGGTAGGGGCACAGGTGAGAGTGACAGGTAAGGGTAGGGGCACAGGTGAGGGTGACATGAAAGGGTAGGGGCACAGATGAGGGTGACAGGTAAGGGTAGGGGCACAGGTGATGGTGACAGGTAAGGGCAGGGGCACAGGTGAGGGTGACAGGGGCACAGGTGAAGGTGACAGGTAAGGGTAGGGGCACAGGTGAAGGTGACAGGTAAGGGTAGGGGCACAGATGAGGGTGACAGGGATAGGGGCGAAGGAGAGGGTGACAGGTAAGGGTAGGGGCACAGGTTTGGGTGACAGGGGCACGGGTGAGAGGTAAGGGTAGGGGCACAGGTGAGGGTGAGAGGTAAGGGTAGGGGCACAGGTGAAGGTGACAGGTAAGGTAGGGGCACAGGTGAGGGTGACAGGGATAGGGGCGAAGGGGAGGGTGACAGGTAAGGGTAGGGGCACAGGTTTGGGTGACAGGGGCACAGGTGAGGGTGACAGGTAAGGGTAGGGGCACAGGTGTGGATGACAGGGGCAGAGGTGAGGGTGACAGGTAAGGGCACAGGTGAGGGTGACGGGGTAGTGGCACGGGTAGGGGCATGGGTGAGGGTGACAGGTAAGGGTAGGGGCACAGGTGAGGGTGACAGGGGTAGGGGCACAGGTGAGGGTGACAGGTAAGGGTAGGGGCACAGGTGAGGGTGACAGGTAAGGGTAGGGGCACAGGTGAAGGTGACAGGTAAGGTAGGGGCACAGGTGAGGGTGACAGGGATAGGGGCGAAGGGGAGGGTGACAGGTAAGGGTAGGGCACAGGTTTGGGTGAGAGGTAAGGGTAGGGGCACAGGTGTGGATGACAGGGGCACAGGTGAGGGTGACAGGGGTAGGGGCATGGGTGAGGTTGACAGGTAAGGGTAGCGGCACAGGTGAGGGTGTCAGGGGTAGGGGCACAGGTGAGGGTGACAGGTAAGGGTAGGGGCACAGATGAGGGTGACAGGGGTAGGGGCACAGATGAGGGTGACAGGGGCACAGGTGAAGGTGACAAGTAAGGGTAGAGGCACAGGTGAGGGTGACAGGGGTAGGGGCATGGGTTGGGGCACACGTGAGGGTGACAGGGGAACAGGTGAGGGTGACAGGGGTAGGGGCACGGGTGAGGATGACAGGGGTAGGGGCATGGGTTGGGGCACACGTGAGGGTGACAGGGGAACAGGTGAAGGTGACAGGGGTAGGGGCACAGGTGAGGGTGACAGGTAAGGGTAGGGGCACAGATGAGGGAGACATGGGTAGGGCCACAGGTGAGGGTGACAGGTAATGGTAGGGGCACAGATGAGGGAGACATGGGTAGGGCCACAGGTGAGGGTGACAGGTAATGGTAGGGGCACAGATGAGGGAGACATGGGTAGGGCCACAGGTGAGGGTGACAGGTAAGAGTAGATGCAAGGTGAGGGTGACAGGGGTAGGGGCACGGGTGAGGGTGACAGGTAAGAGTAGATGCAAGGTGAGGGTGACAGGGGTAGGGGCACAGATGAGGGTGATGGGGTAGGGGCACAGGTGAGGGTGACAGGGGTAGGGGCATGGGTGAGGGTGACAGGTAAGGGTAGGGGCACAGATGAGGGTGATGGGGAGTGGCACAGCTGAGGGTGACAGGTAGGGGCACAGGTGAGGGTGACAGGGGTAGGGGCACAGGTGAGGGTGATGGGGTAAGGGCACAGGTGAGGGTGACGGGGTAGGGGCACAGGTGAGGGTGACAGGAAAGGGTAGGGCACAGGTGAGGGTGACAGGGGTAGGGGCACAGGTGATGGTGACAGGGGTAGGGGCACAGGTGAGGGCTATATGAGTGGAGTGTATGTAGGGGCACAGGTGAGGGCTATATGAGTGGAGTGTGGGCAGTGGCACAGGTGAGGGTGACAGGTAAGGGTAGGGGCACAGGTGAGGGCTATATGAGTGGTGTGTGGGCAGTGGCACATGTGAGGGTGACAGGTAAGGGTAGGGGCACAGGTGAGGGCTAAATGAGTGGAGTGTGGGCAGTGGCACAGGTGAGGGTGACAGGTAAGGGTAGGGGCATGGGTGATGGTGACAGATAAGGGAAAGGGCACAGATGAGGGTGACGGGGAGTGGCACAGGTGAGGGTGACAGGGGTAGGGGCACAGGTGAGGGTGATGGGTAGGGGCACAGGTGAGGGTGACAGGTAAGTGTAGGGGCACAGGTGAGGGTGACAAGGTAGGGGCACAGGTGAGGGTGACAGGAAAGGGTAGGGGACAGGTGAGGGTGACAGGGGTAGGGGCACAGGTGAGGGTGACAGGGGTAGGGGCACAGGTGAGGGCTATATGATTGGAGTGTATGTAGGAGTACAGGTGAGAGCTATATGAGTGGAGTGTGGGCAGTGGCACAGGTGAGGGTAACAGTAAGGGTAGGGGCACGGGTGAGGGTGACAGGTAAGAGTAGATGCACAGGTGAGGGTGACAGGGGTAGGGGCACGGGTGAGGGTGACAGGTAACGGTAGGGGCATAGGTGAGGGTGACAGTTAAAGGTGACAGGAAAGGGTAAGGGCACAGGTGAAGGTGACAGGTAAGGGTAGGGGCACAGGTGAGGGTGACAGGGGTAGGGGCACAGATGAGGGTGATAGGGGCACAGGTGAAGGTGACAGGTAAGGGTAGGGGCACAGGTGAGGGTGATGGGTAGGGGCAAAGGGGAGGGTGACAGGTTAGGGTAGGGGCACAGGTGAGGGTGACATGAAAGGGTAGGGCCACAGATGAGGGTGACGGGTAGGGGCACAGGTGAGAGTGACAGGTAAGGGTAGGGCCACAGGTGAGGGTGACAGGTAAGGGTAGGGGCACATGTGAGGGTGACAGGTAAGGGTAGGGGCACATGTGAGGGTGACAGGGGTAGGGGCACAGGTGAGGGTGACATGAAAGGGTGAGTGTGACAGGGGTAGGGGCATGGGTAGGGTCACAGGTGAGGGTGACAGGGGTAGGGGCATGGGTTGGGGCACACGTGAGGGTGACAGGGGAACAGGTGAGGGTGACAGGGGCAGGGGCACGGGTGAGGGGACAGGTAATGGTAGGGGCACAGGTGAGGGTGACAGGTAAGGGTAGGGCCACAGATGAGGGTGACGGGTAGGGGCACAGGTGAGAGTGACAGGTAAGGGTAGGGCCACAGGTGAGGGTGACATGAAAGGGTAGGGGCACAGATGAGGGTGACAGGTAAGGGTAGGGGCACAGGTGATGGTGACAGGTAAGGGAAGGGGCACAGGTGAGGGTGACGGGCACAGGTGAAGGTGACAGGTAAGGGTAGGGGCACAGGTGAAGGTGACAGGTAAGGGTAGGGGCACAGATGAGGGTGACAGGGATAGGGGCGAAGGGGAGGGTGACAGGTAAGGGTAGGGGCACAGGTTTGGGTGACAGGGGCACAGGTGAGGGTGAGAGGTAAGGGTAGGGGCACAGGTGAGGGTGAGAGGTAAGGGTAGGGGCACAGGTGAGGGTGACAGGGGTAGGGGCACTTGTGAGGGTGACAGGGGTAGGGGCACTTGTGAGGGTGACAGGTAAGGGTAGGGGCACCGGTGAGGGTGACAGGGGAAGGGGCACTGGTGAGGGTGACAGGTAAGGGTAGGGGCACTGGTGAGGCTGACAGGTAAGGGTAGGGGCACAGGTGAGGGTCTCAGGTAAGGGTAGGGGCACAGATGAGGGTGACAGGTAAGGGTAGGGGCAAAGGTGAGGGTGACAGGGGTAGGGGCATGGGTGAGGGTTATAGGTAAAAGTAGGGGCACAGGTGAGGGTGACAGGGGCACGGATGAGGGTGACAGGGGTAGGGGCACAGGTGAAGGTGACATGTAAGGGCAGGGGCACAGATGAGGGTGACAGGGGCACAGGTGAAGGTGACAGGTAAGGGTAGGGGTACAGGTGAGGGTGATGGGTAGGGGCAAATGGGAGGGTGACAGATGAGGGTGACAGGGGTAGGGGCACAGGTGAGGGTGACAGGAAAGGGTAGGGGCACAGATGAGGGTGACAGGTAAGGGTAGGGGCACAGGTGAAGGTGACAGGTAAGGGTAGGGGCACAGATGAGGGTGACAGGGGTAGGGGCACAGGTGAGGGTGTCAGGGGTAGGGGCACAGGTGAGGGTGACAGGTAAAGGTAGGGGCACAGGTGAGGGTGACAGGGGTAGGGGCACAGGTGAGGGTAGGGGCACAGGTGAGGGTGACAGGTAAGGGTAGGGGCACAGGTGAGGGTAGGGGCACAGGTGAGGGTGACAGGGGTAGAGGCACAAGTGAGGGTGACAGGTAACGGTAGGGGCATAGGTGAGGGTGACAGTTAAGGGTGACAGGAAAGGGTAAGGGCACAGGTGAAGGTGACAGGTAAGGGTAGGGGCACAGGTGAGGGTGACAGGGGTAGGGGCACAGGTGAGGGTGGCAGGGGCACAGATGAGGGTGACAGGGGCACAGGTGAAGGTGACAGGTAAGGGTAGGGGCACAGGTGAGGGTGATGGGTAGGGGCAAAGGGGAGGGTGACAGGTTAGGGTAGGGGCACAGGTGAGGGTGACATGAAAGGGTAGGGGCACAGATGAGGATGACAGGGGTAGGGGCACAGGTGAGGGTGACAGGTAAGGGTAGGGGCACAGGTGAGGGTAGGGGCACAGGTGAGGGTGACAGGTAAGGGTAGGGGCACAGGTAAGGGTAGGGGCACAGGTGACGGTAGGGGGCACAGGTGAGGGTGACAGGGGTAGAAGCACAAGTGAGGGTGACAGGTAACGGTAGGGGCATAGGTGAGGGTGACAGTTAAGGGTGACAGGAAAGGGTAAGGGCACAGGTGAAGGTGACAGGTAAGGGTAGGGGCACAGGTGAGGGTGACAGGGGTAGGGGCACAGATGAGGGTGACAGGGGCACAGGTAAAGGTGACAGGTAAGGGTAGGGGCACAGGTGAGGGTGATGGGTAGGGGCAAAGGGGAGGGTGACAGGTTAGGGTAGGGGCACAGGTGAGGGTGACATGAAAGGGTAGGGGCACAGATGAGGGTGACAGGGGTAGGGGCATGGGTTGGGGCACACGTAAGGGTGACAGGGGAACAGGTGAGGGTGACAGGGGCAGGGGCACGGGTGAGGGGACAGGTAATGGTAGGGGCACAGGTGAGGGTGACAGGTAAGGGTAGGGCCACAGATGAGGGTGACGGGTAGGGGCACAGGTGAGAGTGACAGGTAAGGGTAGGGGCACAGGTGAGGGTGACATGAAAGGGTAGGGGCACAGATGAGGGTGACAGGTAAGGGTAGGGGCACAGGTGATGGTGACAGGTAAGGGCAGGGGCACAGGTGAGGGTGACAGGGGCACAGGTGAAGGTGACAGGTAAGGGTAGGGGCACAGGTGAAGGTGACAGGTAAGGGTAGGGGCACAGATGAGGGTGACAGGGATAGGGGCGAAGGAGAGGGTGACAGGTAAGGGTAGGGGCACAGGTTTGGGTGACAGGGGCACGGGTGAGAGGTAAGGGTAGGGGCACAGGTGAGGGTGAGAGGTAAGGGTAGGGGCACAGGTGAAGGTGACAGGTAAGGTAGGGGCACAGGTGAGGGTGATAGGGGCGAAGGGGAGGGTGACAGGTAAGGGTAGGGGCACAGGTTTGGGTGACAGGGGCACAGGTGAGGGTGACAGGTAAGGGTAGGGGCACAGGTGTGGATGACAGGGGCACAGGTGAGGGTGACAGGTAAGGGCACAGGTGAGGGTGACGGGGTAGTGGCACGGGTAGGGGCATGGGTGAGGGTGACAGGTAAGGGTAGGGGCACAGGTGAGGGTGACAGGGGTAGGGGCACAGGTGAGGGTGACAGGTAAGGGTAGGGGCACAGGTGAGGGTGACAGGTAAGGGTAGGGGCACAGGTGAAGGTGACAGGTAAGGTAGGGGCACAGGTGAGGGTGACAGGGATAGGGGCGAAGGGGAGGGTGACAGGTAAGGGTAGGGCACAGGTTTGGGTGACAGGGGCACAGGTGAGGGTGAGAGGTAAGGGTAGGGGCACAGGTGAGGGTGAGAGGTAAGGGTAGGGGCACAGGTGTGGATTACAGGGGCACAGGTGAGGGTGACAGGGGTAGGGGCATGGGTGAGGTTGACAGGTAAGGGTAGCGGCACAGGTGAGGGTGTCAGGGGTAGGGGCACAGGTGAGGGTGACAGGTAAGGGTAGGGGCACAGATGAGGGTGACAGGGGTAGGGGCACAGATGAGGGTGACAGGGGCACAGGTGAAGGTGACAAGTAAGGGTAGAGGCACAGGTGAGGGTGACAGGGGTAGGGGCATGGGTTGGGGCACACGTGAGGGTGACAGGGGAACAGGTGAGGGTGACAGGGGTAGGGGCACGGGTGAGGATGACAGGGGTAGGGGCATGGGTTGGGGCACACGTGAGGGTGACAGGGGAACAGGTGAAGGTGACAGGGGTAGGGGCACAGGTGAGGGTGACAGGTAAGGGTAGGGGCACAGATGAGGGAGACATGGGTAGGGCCACAGGTGAGGGTGACAGGTAATGGTAGGGGCACAGATGAGGGAGACATGGGTAGGGCCACAGGTGAGGGTGACAGGTAATGGTAGGGGCACAGGTGAGGGTGACAGTGGTAGGGGCATGGGTGAGGGTTACAGGTAAGGGTAGGGGCACAGATGAGGGTGACAGGTAAGGGTAGGGGCAAAGGTGAGGGTGACAGGGGTAGGGGCATGGGTGAGGGTTATAGGTAAGGGTAGGGGCACAGATGAGGGTGACGGGTCGAGGCACAGGTGAGGGAGACATGGGTAGGGGCACAGGTGAGGGTGACAGGGGTAGGGGCACAGGTGAGGGTGACAGGGGCACGGATGAGGGTGACAGGGGTAGGGGCACAGGTGAAGGTGACATGTAAGGGCAGGGGCACAGATGAGGGTGACAGGGGCACAGGTGAAGGTGACAGGTAAGGGTAGGGGCACAGGTGAGGGTGATGGGTAGGGGCAAATGGGAGGGTGACAGATGAGGGTGACAGGGGTAGGGGCACAGGTGAGGGTGACAGGAAAGGGTAGGGGCACAGATGAGGGTGACAGGTAAGGGTAGGGGCACAGGTGAAGGTGACAGGTAAGGGTAGGGGCACAGGTGAAGGTGACAGGTACGGGTAGGGGCACAGGTGAGGGTGACAGGTAAGGGTAGGGGCACAGGTGAGGGTGACAGGTAAGGGTAGGGGCACAGATGAGGGTGACAGGGGTAGGGGCACAGATGAGGGTGACAGGGGTAGGGGCACAGGTGAGGGTGACAGGTAAAGGTAGGGGCACAGGTGAGGGTGACAGGGGTAGGGGCACAGGTGAGGGTAGGGGCACAGGTGAGGGTGACAGGTAAGGGTAGGGGCACAGGTGAGGGTAGGGGCACAGGTGAGGGTAGGGGCACAGGTGAGGGTGACAGGGGTAGAGGCACAAGTGAGGATGACAGGTAACGGTAGGGGCATAGGTGAGGGTGACAGTTAAGGGTGACAGGAAAGGGTAAGGGCACAGGTGAAGGTGACAGGTAAGGGTAGGGGCACAGGTGAGGGTGACAGGGGTAGGGGCACAGGTGAGGGTGGCAGGGGCACAGATGAGGGTGACAGGGGCACAGGTGAAGGTGACAGGTAAGGGTAGGGGCACAGGTGAGGGTGATGGGTAGGGGCAAAGGGGAGGGTGACAGGTTAGGGTAGGGGCACAGGTGAGGGTGACATGAAAGGGTAGGGGCACAGATGAGGGTGACAGGGGTAGGGGCACAGGTGAGGGTGACAGGTAAGGGTAGGGGCACAGGTGAGGGTAGGGGCACAGGTGAGGGTGACAGGTAAGGGTAGGGGCACAGGTAAGGGTAGGGGCACAGGTGACGGTAGGGGCACAGGTGAGGGTGACAGGGGTAGAGGCACAAGTGAGGGTGACAGGTAACGGTAGGGGCATAGGTGAGGGTGACAGTTAAGGGTGACAGGAAAGGGTAAGGGCACAGGTGAAGGTGACAGGTAAGGGTAGGGGCACAGGTGAGGGTGACAGGGGTAGGGGCACAGATGAGGGTGACAGGGGCACAGGTAAAGGTGACAGGTAAGGGTAGGGGCACGGGTGATGGGTAGGGGCAAAGGGGAGGGTGACTGGTTAGGGTAGGGGCACAGGTGAGGGTGACATGAAAGGGTAGGGGCACAGATGAGGGTGACAGGGGTAGGGGCATGGGTAGGGTCACAGGTGAGGGTGACAGGGGTAGGGGCATGGGTGACACGTGAGCGTGACAGGGGAACAGGTGAGGGTGACAGGGGCAGGGGCACGGGTGAGGGGACAGGTAATGGTAGGGGCACAGGTGAAGGTGACAGGTAAGGGTAGGGCCACAGATGAGGGTGACGGGTAGGGGCACAGGTGAGGGTGACATGAAAGGGTAGGGGCACAGATGAGGGTGACAGGTAAGGATAGGGGCACAGGTGATGGTGACAGGTAAGGGCAGGGGCACAGGTGAGGGTGACAGGGGCACAGGTGAAGGTGACAGGTAAGGGTAGGGGCACAGGTGAAGGTGACAGGTAAGGGTAGGGGCACAGATGAGGGTGACAGGGATAGGGGCGAAGGAGAGGGTGACAGGTAAGGGTAGGGGCACAGGTTTGGGTGACAGGGGCACGGGTGAGAGGTAAGGGTAGGGGCACAGGTGAGGGTGAGAGGTAAGGGTAGGGGCACAGGTGAAGGTGACAGGTAAGGTAGGGGCACAGGTGAGGGTGACAGGGATAGGGGCGAAGGGGAGGGTGACAGGTAAGGGTAGGGGCACAGGTTTGGGTGACAGGGGCACAGGTGAGGGTGACAGGTAAGGGTAGGGGCACAGGTGTGGATGACAGGGGCAGAGGTGAGGGTGACAGGTAAGGGCACAGGTGAGGGTGACGGGGTAGTGGCACGGGTAGGGGCATGGGTGAGGGTGACAGGTAAGGGTAGGGGCACAGGTGAGGGTGACAGGTAAGGGTAGGGGCACAGGTGAGGGTGACAGGTAAGGGTAGGGGCACAGGTGTGGGTGACAGGTAAGGGTAGGGGCACAGGTGAAGGTGACAGGTAAGGTAGGGGCACAGGTGAGGGTGACAGGGATAGGGGCGAAGGGGAGGGTGACAGGTAAGGGTAGGGCACAGGTTTGGGTGAGAGGTAAGGGTAGGGGCACAGGTGTGGATGACAGGGGCACAGGTGAGGGTGACAGGGGTAGGGGCATGGGTGAGGTTGACAGGTAAGGGTAGCGGCACAGGTGAGGGTGTCAGGGGTAGGGGCACAGGTGAGGGTGACAGGTAAGGGTAGGGGCACAGATGAGGGTGACAGGGGTAGGGGCACAGATGAGGGTGACAGGGGCACAGGTGAAGGTGACAAGTAAGGGTAGAGGCACAGGTGAGGGTGACAGGGGTAGGGGCATGGGTTGGGGCACACGTGAGGGTGACAGGGGAACAGGTGAGGGTGACAGGGGTAGGGGCACAGGTGAGGATGACAGGGGTAGGGGCATGGGTTGGGGCACACGTGAGGGTGACAGGGGAACAGGTGAAGGTGACAGGGGTAGGGGCACAGGTGAGGGTGACAGGTAAGGGTAGGGGCACAGATGAGGGAGACATGGGTAGGGCCACAGGTGAGGGTGACAGGTAATGGTAGGGGCACAGATGAGGGAGACATGGGTAGGGCCACAGGTGAGGGTGACAGGTAATGGTAGGGGCACAGATGAGGGAGACATGGGTAGGGCCACAGGTGAGGGTGACAGGTAAGAGTAGATGCAAGGTGACGGTGACAGGGGTAGGGGCACGGGTGAGGGTGACAGGTAAGAGTAGATGCAAGGTGAGGGTGACAGGGGTAGGGGCACAGATGAGGGTGACGGGGTAGGGGCACAGGTGAGGGTGACAGGGGTAGGGGCATGGGTGAGGGTGACAGGTAAGGGTAGGGGCACAGATGAGGGTTTTGGGGAGTGGCACAGCTGAGGGTGACAGGTAGGGGCACAGGTGAGGGTGACAGGGGTAGGGGCACAGGTGAGGGTGATGGGGTAAGGGCACAGGTGAGGGTGACGGGGTAGGGGCACAGGTGAGGGTGACAGGAAAGGGTAGGGCACAGGTGAGGGTGACAGGGGTAGGGGCACAGGTGATGGTGACAGGGGTAGGGGCACAGGTGAGGGCTATATGAGTGGAGTGTATGTAGGGGCACAGGTGAGGGCTATATGAGTGGAGTGTGGGCAGTGGCACAGGTGAGGGTGACAGGTAAGGGTAGGGGCACAGGTGAGGGCTATATGAGTGGTGTGTGGGCAGTGGCACATGTGAGGGTGACAGGTAAGGGTAGGGGCACAGCTGAGGGCTAAATGAGTGGAGTGTGGGCAGTGGCACAGGTGAGGGTGACAGGTAAGGGTAGGGGCATGGGTGATGGTGACAGATAAGGGAAAGGGCACAGATGAGGGTGACGGGGAGTGGCACAGGTGAGGGTGACAGGGGTAGGGGCACAGGTGAGGGTGACAGGTAGGGGCACAGGTGAGGGTGATGGGTAGGGGCACAGGTGAGGGTGACAGGTAAGTGTAGGGGCACAGGTGAGGGTGACGGGGTAGGGGCACAGGTGAGGGTGACAGGAAAGGGTAGGGGACAGGTGAGGGTGACAGGGGTAGGGGCACAGGTGAGGGTGACAGGGGTAGGGGCACAGGTGAGGGCTATATGATTGGAGTGTATGTAGGAGTACAGGTGAGAGCTATATGAGTGGAGTGTGGGCAGTGGCACAGGTGAGGGTAACAGTAAGGGTAGGGGCACGGGTGAGGGTGACAGGTAAGAGTAGATGCACAGGTGAGGGTGACAGGGGTAGGGGCACGGGTGAGGGTGACAGGTAACGGTAGGGGCATAGGTGAGGGTGACAGTTAAGGGTGACAGGAAAGGGTAAGGGCACAGGTGAAGGTGACAGGTTAGGGTAGGGGCACAGGTGAGGGTGACAGGGGTAGGGGCACAGATGAGGGTGACAGGGGCACAGGTGAAGGTGACAGGTAAGGGTAGGGGCACAGGTGAGGGTGATGGGTAGGGGCAAAGGGGAGGGTGACAGGTTAGGGTAGGGGCACAGGTGAGGGTGACATGAAAGGGTAGGGGCACAGATGAGTGTGACAGGGGTAGGGGCATGGGTAGGGTCACAGGTGAGGGTGACAGGGGTAGGGGCATGGGTTGGGGCACACGTGAGGGTGACAGGGGAACAGGTGAGGGTGACAGGGGCAGGGGCACGGGTGAGGGGACAGGTAATGGTAGGGGCACAGGTGAGGGTGACAGGTAAGGGTAGGGCCACAGATGAGGGTGACGGGTAGGGGCACAGGTGAGAGTGACAGGTAAGGGTAGGGCCACAGGTGAGGGTGACAGGTAAGGGTAGGGGCACATGTGAGGGTGACAGGTAAGGGTAGGGGCACATGTGAGGGTGACAGGGGTAGGGGCACAGGTGAGGGTGACATGAAAGGGTAGGGGCACAGATGAGGGTGACAGGTAAGGGTAGGGGCACAGGTGATGGTGACAGGTAAGGGCAGGGGCACAGGTGAGGGTGACGGGCACAGGTGAAGGTGACAGGTAAGGGTAGGGGCACAGGTGAAGGTGACAGGTAAGGGTAGGGGCACAGATGAGGGTGACAGGGATAGGGGCGAAGGGGAGGGTGACAGGTAAGGGTAGGGGCACAGGTTTGGGTGACAGGGGCACAGGTGAGGGTGAGAGGTAAGGGTAGGGGCACAGGTGAGGGTGAGAGGTAAGGGTAGGGGCACAGGTGAGGGTGACAGGGGTAGGGGCACTTGTGAGGGTGACAGGGGTAGGGGCACTTGTGAGGGTGACAGGTAAGGGTAGGGGCACCGGTGAGGGTGACAGGGGAAGGGGCACTGGTGAGGGTGACAGGTAAGGGTAGGGGCACTGGTGAGGCTGACAGGTAAGGGTAGGGGCACAGGTGAGGGTCTCAGGTAAGGGTAGGGGCACAGGTGAGGGTGACAGGTAAGGGTAGGGGCACAGGTGAGGGTGACAGTGGTAGGGGCATGGGTGAGGGTTACAGGTAAGGGTAGGGGCACAGATGAGGGTGACAGGTAAGGGTAGGGGCAAAGGTGAGGGTGACAGGGGTAGGGGCATGGGTGAGGGTTATAGGTAAAAGTAGGGGCACAGATGAGGGTGACGGGTCGAGGCACAGGTGAGGGAGACATGGGTAGGGGCACAGGTGAGGGTGACAGGGGTAGGGGCACAGGTGAGGGTGACAGGGGCACGGATGAGGGTGACAGGGTTAGGGGCACAGGTGAAGGTGACATGTAAGGGCAGGGGCACAGATGAGGGTGACAGGGGCACAGGTGAAGGTGACAGGTAAGGGTAGGGGTACAGGTGAGGGTGATGGGTAGGGGCAAATGGGAGGGTGACAGATGAGGGTGACAGGGGTAGGGGCACAGGTGAGGGTGACAGGAAAGGGTAGGGGCACAGATGAGGGTGACAGGTAAGGGTAGGGGCACAGGTGAAGGTGACAGGTAAGGGTAGGGGCACAGGTGAAGGTGACAGGTACGGGTAGGGGCACAGGTGAGGGTGACAGGTAAGGGTAGGGGCACAGGTGAGGGTGACAGGTAAGGGTAGGGGCACAGATGAGGGTGACAGGGGTAGGGGCACAGGTGAGGGTGTCAGGGGTAGGGGCACAGGTGAGGGTGACAGGGGTAGGGGCACAGGTGAGGGTAGGGGCACAGGTGAGGGTGACAGGTAAGGGTAGGGGCACAGGTGAGGGTAAGGGCACAGGTGAGGGTAGGGGCACAGGTGAGGGTGACAGGGGTAGAGGCACAAGTGAGGGTGACAGGTAACGGTAGGGGCATAGGTGAGGGTGACAGTTAAGGGTGACAGGAAAGGGTAAGGGCACAGGTGAAGGTGACAGGTAAGGGTAGGGGCACAGGTGAGGGTGACAGGGGTAGGGGCACAGGTGAGGGTGGCAGGGGCACAGATGAGGGTGACAGGGGCACAGGTGAAGGTGACAGGTAAGGGTAGGGGCACAGGTGAGGGTGATGGGTAGGGGCAAAGGGGAGGGTGACAGGTTAGGGTAGGGGCACAGGTGAGGGTGACATGAAAGGGTAGGGGCACAGATGAGGATGACAGGGGTAGGGGCACAGGTGAGGGTGACAGGTAAGGGTAGGGGCACAGGTGAGGGTAGGGGCACAGGTGAGGGTGACAGGTAAGGGTAGGGGCACAGGTAAGGGTAGGGGCACAGGTGACGGTAGGGGCACAGGTGAGGGTGACAGGGGTAGAGGCACAAGTGAGGGTGACAGGTAACGGTAGGGGCATAGGTGAGGGTGACAGTTAAGGGTGACAGGAAAGGGTAAGGGCACAGGTGAAGGTGACAGGTAAGGGTAGGGGCACAGGTGAGGGTGACAGGGGTAGGGGCACAGATGAGGGTGACAGGGGCACAGGTAAAGGTGACAGGTAAGGGTAGGGGCACAGGTGAGGGTGATGGGTAGGGGCAAAGGGGAGGGTGACAGGTTAGGGTAGGGGCACAGGTGAGGGTGACATGAAAGGGTAGGGGCACAGATGAGGGTGACAGGGGTAGGGGCATGGGTAGGGTCACAGGTGAGGGTGACAGGGGTAGGGGCATGGGTTGGGGCACACGTAAGGGTGACAGGGGAACAGGTGAGGGTGACAGGGGCAGGGGCACGGGTGAGGGGACAGGTAATGGTAGGGGCACAGGTGAGGGTGACAGGTAAGGGTAGGGCCACAGATGAGGGTGACGGGTAGGGGCACAGGTGAGAGTGACAGGTAAGGGTAGGGGCACAGGTGAGGGTGACATGAAAGGGTAGGGGCACAGATGAGGGTGACAGGTAAGGGTAGGGGCACAGGTGATGGTGACAGGTAAGGGCAGGGGCACAGGTGAGGGTGACAGGGGCACAGGTGAAGGTGACAGGTAAGGGTAGGGGCACAGGTGAAGGTGACAGGTAAGGGTAGGGGCACAGATGAGGGTGACAGGGATAGGGGCGAAGGAGAGGGTGACAGGTAAGGGTAGGGGCACAGGTTTGGGTGACAGGGGCACGGGTGAGAGGTAAGGGTAGGGGCACAGGTGAGGGTGAGAGGTAAGGGTAGGGGCACAGGTGAAGGTGACAGGTAAGGTAGGGGCACAGGTGAGGGTGACAGGGATAGGGGCGAAGGGGAGGGTGACAGGTAAGGGTAGGGGCACAGGTTTGGGTGACAGGGGCACAGGTGAGGGTGACAGGTAAGGGTAGGGGCACAGGTGTGGATGACAGGGGCAGAGGTGAGGGTGACAGGTAAGGGCACAGGTGAGGGTGACGGGGTAGTGGCACGGGTAGGGGCATGGGTGAGGGTGACAGGTAAGGGTAGGGGCACAGGTGAGGGTGACAGGGGTAGGGGCACAGGTGAGGGTGACAGGTAAGGGTAGGGGCACAGGTGAGGGTGACAGGTAAGGGTAGGGGCACAGGTGAAGGTGACAGGTAAGGTAGGGGCACAGGTGAGGGTGACAGGGATATGGGCGAAGGGGAGGGTGACAGGTAAGGGTAGGGCACAGGTTTGGGTGACAGGGGTACAGGTGAGGGTGAGAGGTAAGGGTAGGGGCACAGGTGAGGGTGAGAGGTAAGGGTAGGGGCACAGGTGTGGATGACAGGGGCACAGGTGAGGGTGACAGGGGTAGGGGCATGGGTGAGGTTGACAGGTAAGGGTAGCGGCACAGGTGAGGGTGTCAGGGGTAGGGGCACAGGTGAGGGTGACAGGTAAGGGTAGGGGCACAGATGAGGGTGACAGGGGTAGGGGCACAGATGAGGGTGACAGGGGCACAGGTGAAGGTGACAAGTAAGGGTAGAGGCACAGGTGAGGGTGACAGGGGTAGGGGCATGGGTTGGGGCACACGTGAGGGTGACAGGGGAACAGGTGAGGGTGACAGGGGTAGGGGCACGGGTGAGGATGACAGGGGTAGGGGCATGGGTTGGGGCACACGTGAGGGTGACAGGGGAACAGGTGAAGGTGACAGGGGTAGGGGCACAGGTGAGGGTGACAGGTAAGGGTAGGGGCACAGATGAGGGAGACATGGGTAGGGCCACAGGTGAGGGTGACAGGTAATGGTAGGGGCACAGATGAGGGAGACATGGGTAGGGCCACAGGTGAGGGTGACAGGTAATGGTAGGGGCACAGATGAGGGAGACATGGGTAGGGCCACAGGTGAGGGTGACAGGTAAGAGTAGATGCAAGGTGACGGTGACAGGGGTAGGGGCACGGGTGAGGGTGACAGGTAAGAGTAGATGCAAGGTGAGGGTGACAGGGGTAGGGGCACAGATGAGGGTGACGGGGTAGGGGCACAGGTGAGGGTGACAGGGGTAGGGGCATGGGTGAGGGTGACAGGTAAGGGTAGGGGCACAGATGAGGGTGATGGGGAGTGGCACAGCTGAGGGTGACAGGTAGGGGCACAGGTGAGGGTGACAGGGGTAGGGGCACAGGTGAGGGTGATGGGGTAAGGGCACAGGTGAGGGTGACGGGGTAGGGGCACAGGTGAGGGTGACAGGAAAGGGTAGGGCACAGGTGAGGGTGACAGGGGTAGGGGCACAGGTGATGGTGACAGGGGTAGGGGCACAGGTGAGGGCTATATGAGTGGAGTGTATGTAGGGGCACAGGTGAGGGCTATATGAGTGGAGTGTGGGCAGTGGCACAGGTGAGGGTGACAGGTAAGGGTAGGGGCACAGGTGAGGGCTATATGAGTGGTGTGTGGGCAGTGGCACATGTGAGGGTGACAGGTAAGGGTAGGGGCACAGGTGAGGGCTAAATGAGTGGAGTGTGGGCAGTGGCACAGGTGAGGGTGACAGGTAAGGGTAGGGGCATGGGTGATGGTGACAGATAAGGGAAAGGGCACAGATGAGGGTGACGGGGAGTGGCACAGGTGAGGGTGACAGGGGTAGGGGCACAGGTGAGGGTGACAGGTAGGGGCACAGGTGAGGGTGACAGGTAAGTGTAGGGGCACAGGTGAGGGTGACGGGGTAGGGGCACAGGTGAGGGTGACAGGAAAGGGTAGGGGACAGGTGAGGGTGACAGGGGTAGGGGCACAGGTGAGGGTGACAGGGGTAGGGGCACAGGTGAGGGCTATATGATTGGAGTGTATGTAGGAGTACAGGTGAGAGCTATATGAGTGGAGTGTGGGCAGTGGCACAGGTGAGGGTAACAGTAAGGGTAGGGGCACGGGTGAGGGTGACAGGTAAGAGTAGATGCACAGGTGAGGGTGACAGGGGTAGGGGCACGGGTGAGGGTGACAGGTAACGGTAGGGGCATAGGTGAGGGTGACAGTTAAGGGTGACAGGAAAGGGTAAGGGCACAGGTGAAGGTGACAGGTTAGGGTAGGGGCACAGGTGAGGGTGACAGGGGTAGGGGCACAGATGAGGGTGACAGGGGCACAGGTGAAGGTGACAGGTAAGGGTAGGGGCACAGGTGAGGGTGATGGGTAGGGGCAAAGGGGAGGGTGACAGGTTAGGGTAGGGGCACAGGTGAGGGTGACATGAAAGGGTAGGGGCACAGATGAGTGTGACAGGGGTAGGGGCATGGGTAGGGTCACAGGTGAGGGTGACAGGGGTAGGGGCACGGGTGAGGGTGACGGGTAAGGGTAGGGGCACAGATGAGGGTGATGGGGAGTGGCACAGGTGAGGGTTACATCTAGGGGCACAGGTGAGGGAGACATGGGTAGGGGCACAGGTGAGGGTGACAGATAAGGGTAGGGGCACCGGTGAGGGTGACAGGGGTAAAAGGTGAGGGTGACAGGTAAGGGTAGGGACACAGGTGAGGGTGACAGGGGTAACAGGTGAGGGTGACAGGTAAGGGTAGGGATGACAGGTAAGAGCAGGGGCACAGGTGAGGGTGACAGGTAAGGGTAGGGATGTCAGGTAAGGGCAGGGGCACAGGTGAGGGTGACAGGTAAGGGTAGGGGCACAGGTGAGGGTGACAGGGGTAACAGGTGAGGGTGACAGGTAAGGGTAGGGGCACAGGTGAGGGTGACAGGGGTAACAGGTGAGGGTGACAGGTAAGGGTAGGGATGACAGGTAAGAGCAGGGGCACAGGTGACAGGACAGGTAAGGGCAGGGGCACAGGTGAGGGTGACAGAGGTAACAGGTGAGGGTGACAGGTAAGGGTAGGGGCACAGGTGAGGGTGACAGGGGTAGAGACATAGTTGTGGGTGACAGGTAAGGGCAGGGGGACAGGTAAGGGTAGGGGCACAGGTGAGCGTGACAGGTAAGGGTAGGGGCACAGGTGAGGGTGACAGGTAAGGGTAGGGGCACAGGTAAAGGTGACAGGTAAGGGCAGTGGCACAGGTGTGGGTGACAGAGACACAGGTGAGGGTGACAGGGGCACAGATGAGGGTAGGAGCACACCCAGGTGAGGGTGACAGGTAAGGACAGGGGCACACCCAGGTGAGGGTGACAGGTAAGGACAGGGGCACAGGTGTGGGTGACAGAGATACAGGTGAGGGTAGGGGCACAGGTGAGGGTGACAGGGGTAGAGGCACAAGTGAGGGTGACAGGTAACGGTAGGGGCATAGGTGAGGGTGACAGTTAAGGGTGACAGGAAAGGGTAGGGGCACAGGTGAAGGTGACAGGTAAGGGTAGGGGCACAGGTGAGGGTGACAGGGGTAGGGGCACAGATGAGGGTGACAGGGGCACAGGTAAAGGTGACAGGTAAGGGTAGGGGCACAGGTGAGGGTGACAGGTAGGGGCACAGGTGAGGGTGACAGGGGTAGGGGCACAGGTGAGGGTGATGGGGTAAGGGCACAGGTGAGGGTGACGGGGTAGGGGCACAGGTGAGGGTGACAGGAAAGGGTAGGGCACAGGTGAGGGTGACAGGGGTAGGGGCACAGGTGATGGTGACAGGGGTAGGGGCACAGGTGAGGGCTATATGAGTGGAGTGTATGTAGGGGCACAGGTGAGGGCTATATGAGTGGAGTGTGGGCAGTGGCACAGGTGAGGGTGACAGGTAAGGGTAGGGGCACAGGTGAGGGCTATATGAGTGGTGTGTGGGCAGTGGCACATGTGAGGGTGACAGGTAAGGGTAGGGGCACAGGTGAGGGCTAAATGAGTGGAGTGTGGGCAGTGGCACAGGTGAGGGTGACAGGTAAGGGTAGGGGCATGGGTGATGGTGACAGATAAGGGAAAGGGCACAGATGAGGGTGACGGGGAGTGGCACAGGTGAGGGTGACAGGGGTAGGGGCACAGGTGAGGGTGACAGGTAGGGGCACAGGTGAGGGTGACAGGTAAGTGTAGGGGCACAGGTGAGGGTGACGGGGTAGGGGCACAGGTGAGGGTGACAGGAAAGGGTAGGGGACAGGTGAGGGTGACAGGGGTAGGGGCACAGGTGAGGGTGACAGGGGTAGGGGCACAGGTGAGGGCTATATGATTGGAGTGTATGTAGGAGTTCAGGTGAGAGCTATATGAGTGGAGTGTGGGCAGTGGCACAGGTGAGGGTAACAGTAAGGGTAGGGGCACGGGTGAGGGTGACAGGTAAGAGTAGATGCACAGGTGAGGGTGACAGGGGTAGGGGCACGGGTGAGGGTGACGGGTAAGGGTAGGGGCACAGATGAGGGTGATGGGGAGTGGCACAGGTGAGGGTTACATCTAGGGGCACAGGTGAGGGAGACATGGGTAGGGGCACAGGTGAGGGTGACAGATAAGGGTAGGGGCACCGGTGAGGGTGACAGGGGTAAAAGGTGAGGGTGACAGGTAAGGGTAGGGACACAGGTGAGGGTGACAGGGGTAACAGGTGAGGGTGACAGGTAAGGGTAGGGATGACAGGTAAGAGCAGGGGCACAGGTGAGGGTGACAGGTAAGGGTAGGGATGTCAGGTAAGGGCAGGGGCACAGGTGAGGGTGACAGGTAAGGGTAGGGGCACAGGTGAGGGTGACAGGGGTAACAGGTGAGGGTGACAGGTAAGGGTAGGGGCACAGGTGAGGGTGACAGGGGTAACAGGTGAGGGTGACAGGTAAGGGTAGGGATGACAGGTAAGAGCAGGGGCACAGGTGACAGGACAGGTAAGGGCAGGGGCACAGGTGAGGGTGACAGAGGTAACAGGTGAGGGTGACAGGTAAGGGTAGGGGCACAGGTGAGGGTGACAGGGGTAGAGACATAGTTGTGGGTGACAGGTAAGGGCAGGGGGACAGGTAAGGGTAGGGGCACAGGTGAGCGTGACAGGTAAGGGTAGGGGCACAGGTGAGGGTGACAGGTAAGGGTAGGGGCACAGGTAAAGGTGACAGGTAAGGGCAGTGGCACAGGTGTGGGTGACAGAGACACAGGTGAGGGTGACAGGTAAGGGTGACAGGGGCACAGATGAGGGTAGGAGCACACCCAGGTGAGGGTGACAGGTAAGGACAGGGGCACACCCAGGTGAGGGTGACAGGTAAGGACAGGGGCACAGGTGTGGGTGACAGAGACACAGGTGAGGGTAGGGGCACAGGTGAGGGTGACAGGGGTAGAGGCACAAGTGAGGGTGACAGGTAACGGTAGGGGCATAGGTGAGGGTGACAGTTAAGGGTGACAGGAAAGGGTAGGGGCACAGGTGAAGGTGACAGGTAAGGGTAGGGGCACAGGTGAGGGTGACAGGGGTAGGGGCACAGATGAGGGTGACAGGGGCACAGGTAAAGGTGACAGGTAAGGGTAGGGGCACAGGTGAGGGTGATGGGTAGGGGCAAAGGGGAGGGTGACAGGTTAGGGTAGGGGCACAGGTGAGGGTGACATGAAAGGGTAGGGGCACAGATGAGGGTGACAGGGGTAGGGGCATGGGTAGGGTCACAGGTGAGGGTGACAGGGGTAGGGGCATGGGTTGGGGCAGACGTAAGGGTGACAGGGGAACAGGTGAGGGTGACAGGGGCAGGGGCACGGGTGAGGGGACAGGTAATGGTAGGGGCACAGGTGAGGGTGACAGGTAAGGGTAGGGCCACAGATGAGGGTGACGGGTAGGGGCACAGGTGAGAGTGACAGGTAAGGGTAGGGGCACAGGTGAGGGTGACATGAAAGGGTAGGGGCACAGATGAGGGTGACAGGTAAGGGTAGGGGCACAGGTGATGGTGACAGGTAAGGGCAGGGGCACAGGTGAGGGTGACAGGGGCACAGGTGACAGGTAAGGGTAGGGGCACAGGTGAAGGTGACAGGTAAGGGTAGGGGCACAGATGAGGGTGACAGGGATAGGGGCGAAGGAGAGGGTGACAGGTAAGGGTAGGGGCACAGGTTTGGGTGACAGGGGCACGGGTGAGAGGTAAGGGTAGGGGCACAGGTGAGGGTGAGAGGTAAGGGTAGGGGCACAGGTGAAGGTGACAGGTAAGGTAGGGGCACAGGTGAGGGTGACAGGGATAGGGGCGAAGGGGAGGGTGACAGGTAAGGGTAGGGGCACAGGTTTGGGTGACAGGGGCACAGGTGAGGGTGACAGGTAAGGGTAGGGGCACAGGTGTGGATGACAGGGGCAGAGGTGAGGGTGACAGGTAAGGGCACAGGTGAGGGTGACGGGGTAGTGGCACGGGTAGGGGCATGGGTGAGGGTGACAGGTAAGGGTAGGGGCACAGGTGAGGGTGACAGGGGTAGGGGCACAGGTGAGGGTGACAGGTAAGGGTAGGGGCACAGGTGAGGGTGACAGGTAAGGGTAGGGGCAAGGTGAAGGTGACAGGTAAGGTAGGGGCACAGGTGAGGGTGACAGGGATAGGGGCGAAGGGGAGGGTGACAGGTAAGGGTAGGGCACAGGTTTGGGTGAGAGGTAGGTAGGGGCACAGGTGTGGATGACAGGGGCACAGGTGAGGGTGACAGGGGTAGGGGCATGGGTGAGGTTGACAGGTAAGGGTAGCGGCACAGGTGAGGGTGTCAGGGGTAGGGGCACAGGTGAGGGTGACAGGTAAGGGTAGGGGCACAGATGAGGGTGACAGGGGTAGGGGCACAGATGAGGGTGACAGGGGCACAGGTGAAGGTGACAAGTAAGGGTAGAGGCACAGGTGAGGGTGACAGGGGTAGGGGCATGGGTTGGGGCACACGTGAGGGTGACAGGGGAACAGGTGAGGGTGACAGGGGTAGGGGCACGGGTGAGGATGACAGGGGTAGGGGCATGGGTTGGGGCACACGTGAGGGTGACAGGGGAACAGGTGAAGGTGACAGGGGTAGGGGCACAGGTGAGGGTGACAGGTAAGGGTAGGGGCACAGATGAGGGAGACATGGGTAGGGCCACAGGTGAGGGTGACAGGTAATGGTAGGGGCACAGATGAGGGAGACATGGGTAGGGCCACAGGTGAGGGTGACAGGTAATGGTAGGGGCACAGATGAGGGAGACATGGGTAGGGCCACAGGTGAGGGTGACAGGTAAGAGTAGATGCAAGGTGAGGGTGACAGGGGTAGGGGCACGGGTGAGGGTGACAGGTAAGAGTAGATGCAAGGTGAGGGTGACAGGGGTAGGGGCACAGATGAGGGTGACGGGGTAGGGGCACAGGTGAGGGTGACAGGGGTAGGGGCATGGGTGAGGGTGAGAGGTAAGGGTAGGGGCACAGATGAGGGTGATGGGGAGTGGCACAGCTGAGGGTGACAGGTAGGGGCACAGGTGAGGGTGACAGGGGTAGGGGCACAGGTGAGGGTGATGGGGTAAGGGCACAGGTGAGGGTGACGGGGTAGGGGCACAGGTGAGGGTGACAGGAAAGGGTAGGGCACAGGTGGGGGTGACAGGGGTAGGGGCACAGGTGATGGTGACAGGGGTAGGGGCACAGGTGAGGGCTATATGAGTGGAGTGTATGTAGGGGCACAGGTGAGGGCTATATGAGTGGAGTGTGGGCAGTGGCACAGGTGAGGGTGACAGGTAAGGGTAGGGGCACAGGTGAGGGCTATATGAGTGGTGTGTGGGCAGTGGCACATGTGAGGGTGACAGGTAAGGGTAGGGGCACAGGTGAGGGCTAAATGAGTGGAGTGTGGGCAGTGGCACAGGTGAGGGTGACAGGTAAGGGTAGGGGCATGGGTGATGGTGACAGATAAGGGAAAGGGCACAGATGAGGGTGACGGGGAGTGGCACAGGTGAGGGTGACAGGGGTAGGGGCACAGGTGAGGGTGACAGGTAGGGGCACAGTTGAGGGTGATGGGTAGGGGCACAGGTGAGGGTGACAGGTAAGTGTAGGGGCACAGGTGAGGGTGACGGGGTAGGGGCACAGGTGAGGGTGACAGGAAAGGGTAGGGGACAGGTGAGGGTGACAGGGGTAGGGGCACAGGTGAGGGTGACAGGGGTAGGGGCACAGGTGAGGGCTATATGATTGGAGTGTATGTAGGAGTACAGGTGAGAGCTATATGAGTGGAGTGTGGGCAGTGGCACAGGTGAGGGTAACAGTAAGGGTAGGGGCACGGGTGAGGGTGACAGGTAAGAGTAGATGCACAGGTGAGGGTGACAGGGGTAGGGGCACGGGTGAGGGTGACAGGTAACGGTAGGGGCATAGGTGAGGGTGACAGTTAAGGGTGACAGGAAAGGGTAAGGGCACAGGTGAAGGTGACAGGTAAGGGTAGGGGCACAGGTGAGGGTGACAGGGGTAGGGGCACAGATGAGGGTGACAGGGGCACAGGTGAAGGTGACAGGTAAGGGTAGGGGCACAGGTGAGGGTGATGGGTAGGGGCAAAGGGGAGGGTGACAGGTTAGGGTAGGGGCACAGGTGAGGGTGACATGAAAGGGTAGGGGCACAGATGAGTGTGACAGGGGTAGGGGCATGGGTAGGGTCACAGGTGAGGGTGACAGGGGTAGGGGCATGGGTTGGGGCACACGTGAGGGTGACAGGGGAACAGGTGAGGGTGACAGGGGCAGGGGCACGGGTGAGGGGACAGGTAATGGTAGGGGCACAGGTGAGGGTGACAGGTAAGGGTAGGGCCACAGATGAGGGTGACGGGTAGGGGCACAGGTGAGAGTGACAGGTAAGGGTAGGGCCACAGGTGAGGGTGACAGGTAAGGGTAGGGGCACATGTGAGGGTGACAGGTAAGGGTAGGGGCACATGTGAGGGTGACAGGGGTAGGGGCACAGGTGAGGGTGACATGAAAGGGTAGGGGCACAGATGAGGGTGACAGGTAAGGGTAGGGGCACAGGTGATGGTGACAGGTAAGGGCAGGGGCACAGGTGAGGGTGACGGGCACAGGTGAAGGTGACAGGTAAGGGTAGGGGCACAGGTGAAGGTGACAGGTAAGGGTAGGGGCACAGATGAGGGTGACAGGGATAGGGGCGAAGGGGAGGGTGACAGGTAAGGGTAGGGGCACAGGTTTGGGTGACAGGGGCACAGTTGAGGGTGAGAGGTAAGGGTAGGGGCACAGGTGAGGGTGACGGGCACAGGTGAAGGTGACAGGTAAGGGTAGGGGCACAGGTGAAGGTGACAGGTAAGGGTAGGGGCACAGATGAGGGTGACAGGGATAGGGGCGAAGGGGAGGGTGACAGGTAAGGGTAGGGGCACAGGTTTGGGTGACAGGGGCACAGGTGAGGGTGAGAGGTAAGGGTAGGGGCACAGGTGAGGGTGAGAGGTAAGGGTAGGGGCACAGGTGAGGGTGACAGGGGTAGGGGCACTTGTGAGGGTGACAGGGGTAGGGGCACTTGTGAGGGTGACAGGTAAGGGTAGGGGCACCGGTGAGGGTGACAGGGGAAGGGGCACTGGTGAGGGTGACAGGTAAGGGTAGGGGCACTGGTGAGGCTGACAGGTAAGGGTAGGGGCACAGGTGAGGGTCTCAGGTAAGGGTAGGGGCACAGGTGAGGGTGACAGGTAAGGGTAGGGGCACAGGTGAGGGTGACAGTGGTAGGGGCATGGGTGAGGGTTACAGGTAAGGGTAGGGGCACAGATGAGGGTGACAGGTAAGGGTAGGGGCAAAGGTGAGGGTGACAGGGGTAGGGGCATGGGTGAGGGTTATAGGTAAAAGTAGGGGCACAGATGAGGGTGACCGGTCGAGGCACAGGTGAGGGAGACATGGGTAGGGGCACAGGTGAGGGTGACAGGGGTAGGGGCACAGGTGAGGGTGACAGGGGCACGGATGAGGGTGACAGGGGTAGGGGCACAGGTGAAGGTGACATGTAAGGGCAGGGGCACAGATGAGGGTGACAGGGGCACAGGTGAAGGAGACAGGTAAGGGTAGGGGTACAGGTGAGGGTGATGGGTAGGGGCAAATGGGAGGGTGACAGATGAGGGTGACAGGGGTAGGGGCACAGGTGAGGGTGACAGGAAAGGGTAGGGGCACAGATGAGGGTGACAGGTAAGGGTAGGGGCACAGGTGAAGGTGACAGGTAAGGGTAGGGGCACAGGTGAAGGTGACAGGTACGGGTAGGGGCACAGGTGAGGGTGACAGGTAAGGGTAGGGGCACAGGTGAGGGTGACAGGTAAGGGTAGGGGCACAGATGAGGGTGACAGGGGTAGGGGCACAGGTGAGGGTGTCAGGGGTAGGGGCACAGGTGAGGGTGACAGGTAAAGGTAGGGGCACAGGTGAGGGTGACAGGGGTAGGGGCACAGGTGAGGGTAGGGGCACAGGTGAGGGTGACAGGTAAGGGTAGGGGCACAGGTGAGGGTAGGGGCACAGGTGAGGGTGACAGGGGTAGAGGCACAAGTGAGGGTGACAGGTAACGGTAGGGGCATAGGTGAGGGTGACAGTTAAGGGTGACAGGAAAGGGTAAGGGCACAGGTGAAGGTGACAGGTAAGGGTAGGGGCACAGGTGAGGGTGACAGGGGTAGGGGCACAGGTGAGGGTGGCAGGGGCACAGATGAGGGTGACAGGGGCACAGGTGAAGGTGACAGGTAAGGGTAGGGGCACAGGTGAGGGTGATGGGTAGGGGCAAAGGGGAGGGTGACAGGTTAGGGTAGGGGCACAGGTGAGGGTGACATGAAAGGGTAGGGGCACAGATGAGGATGACAGGGGTAGGGGCACAGGTGAGGGTGACAGGTAAGGGTAGGGGCACAGGTGAGGGTAGGGGCACAGGTGAGGGTGACAGGTAAGGGTAGGGGCACAGGTAAGGGTAGGGGCACAGGTGACGGTAGGGGCACAGGTGAGGGCTATATGAGTGGTGTGTGGGCAGTGGCACATGTGAGGGTGACAGGTAAGGGTAGGGGCACAGGTGAGGGCTAAATGAGTGGAGTGTGGGCAGTGGCACAGGTGAGGGTGACAGGTAAGGGTAGGGGCATGGGTGATGGTGACAGATAAGGGAAAGGGCACAGATGAGGGTGACGGGGAGTGGCACAGGTGAGGGTGACAGGGGTAGGGGCACAGGTGAGGGTGACAGGTAGGGGCACAGTTGAGGGTGATGGGTAGGGGCACAGGTGAGGGTGACAGGTAAGTGTAGGGGCACAGGTGAGGGTGACGGGGTAGGGGCACAGGTGAGGGTGACAGGAAAGGGTAGGGGACAGGTGAGGGTGACAGGGGTAGGGGCACAGGTGAGGGTGACAGGGGTAGGGGCACAGGTGAGGGCTATATGATTGGAGTGTATGTAGGAGTACAGGTGAGAGCTATATGAGTGGAGTGTGGGCAGTGGCACAGGTGAGGGTAACAGTAAGGGTAGGGGCACGGGTGAGGGTGACAGGTAAGAGTAGATGCACAGGTGAGGGTGACAGGGGTAGGGGCACGGGTGAGGGTGACAGGTAACGGTAGGGGCATAGGTGAGGGTGACAGTTAAGGGTGACAGGAAAGGGTAAGGGCACAGGTGAAGGTGACAGGTAAGGGTAGGGGCACAGGTGAGGGTGACAGGGGTAGGGGCACAGATGAGGGTGACAGGGGCACAGGTGAAGGTGACAGGTAAGGGTAGGGGCACAGGTGAGGGTGATGGGTAGGGGCAAAGGGGAGGGTGACAGGTTAGGGTAGGGGCACAGGTGAGGGTGACATGAAAGGGTAGGGGCACAGATGAGTGTGACAGGGGTAGGGGCATGGGTAGGGTCACAGGTGAGGGTGACAGGGGTAGGGGCATGGGTTGGGGCACACGTGAGGGTGACAGGGGAACAGGTGAGGGTGACAGGGGCAGGGGCACGGGTGAGGGGACAGGTAATGGTAGGGGCACAGGTGAGGGTGACAGGTAAGGGTAGGGCCACAGATGAGGGTGACGGGTAGGGGCACAGGTGAGAGTGACAGGTAAGGGTAGGGCCACAGGTGAGGGTGACAGGTAAGGGTAGGGGCACATGTGAGGGTGACAGGTAAGGGTAGGGGCACATGTGAGGGTGACAGGGGTAGGGGCACAGGTGAGGGTGACATGAAAGGGTAGGGGCACAGATGAGGGTGACAGGTAAGGGTAGGGGCACAGGTGATGGTGACAGGTAAGGGCAGGGGCACAGGTGAGGGTGACGGGCACAGGTGAAGGTGACAGGTAAGGGTAGGGGCACAGGTGAAGGTGACAGGTAAGGGTAGGGGCACAGATGAGGGTGACAGGGATAGGGGCGAAGGGGAGGGTGACAGGTAAGGGTAGGGGCACAGGTTTGGGTGACAGGGGCACAGTTGAGGGTGAGAGGTAAGGGTAGGGGCACAGGTGAGGGTGACGGGCACAGGTGAAGGTGACAGGTAAGGGTAGGGGCACAGGTGAAGGTGACAGGTAAGGGTAGGGGCACAGATGAGGGTGACAGGGATAGGGGCGAAGGGGAGGGTGACAGGTAAGGGTAGGGGCACAGGTTTGGGTGACAGGGGCACAGGTGAGGGTGAGAGGTAAGGGTAGGGGCACAGGTGAGGGTGAGAGGTAAGGGTAGGGGCACAGGTGAGGGTGACAGGGGTAGGGGCACTTGTGAGGGTGACAGGGGTAGGGGCACTTGTGAGGGTGACAGGTAAGGGTAGGGGCACCGGTGAGGGTGACAGGGGAAGGGGCACTGGTGAGGGTGACAGGTAAGGGTAGGGGCACTGGTGAGGCTGACAGGTAAGGGTAGGGGCACAGGTGAGGGTCTCAGGTAAGGGTAGGGGCACAGGTGAGGGTGACAGGTAAGGGTAGGGGCACAGGTGAGGGTGACAGTGGTAGGGGCATGGGTGAGGGTTACAGGTAAGGGTAGGGGCACAGATGAGGGTGACAGGTAAGGGTAGGGGCAAAGGTGAGGGTGACAGGGGTAGGGGCATGGGTGAGGGTTATAGGTAAAAGTAGGGGCACAGATGAGGGTGACCGGTCGAGGCACAGGTGAGGGAGACATGGGTAGGGGCACAGGTGAGGGTGACAGGGGTAGGGGCACAGGTGAGGGTGACAGGGGCACGGATGAGGGTGACAGGGGTAGGGGCACAGGTGAAGGTGACATGTAAGGGCAGGGGCACAGATGAGGGTGACAGGGGCACAGGTGAAGGTGACAGGTAAGGGTAGGGGTACAGGTGAGGGTGATGGGTAGGGGCAAATGGGAGGGTGACAGATGAGGGTGACAGGGGTAGGGGCACAGGTGAAGGTGACAGGTAAGGGTAGGGGCACAGGTGAAGGTGACAGGTACGGGTAGGGGCACAGGTGAGGGTGACAGGTAAGGGTAGGGGCACAGGTGAGGGTGACAGGTAAGGGTAGGGGCACAGATGAGGGTGACAGGGGTAGGGGCACAGGTGAGGGTGTCAGGGGTAGGGGCACAGGTGAGGGTGACAGGTAAAGGTAGGGGCACAGGTGAGGGTGACAGGGGTAGGGGCACAGGTGAGGGTAGGGGCACAGGTGAGGGTGACAGGTAAGGGTAGGGGCACAGGTGAGGGTAGGGGCACAGGTGAGGGTGACAGGGGTAGAGGCACAGGTGAGGGTGGCAGGGGCACAGATGAGGGTGACAGGGGCACAGGTGAAGGTGACAGGTAAGGGTAGGGGCACAGGTGAGGGTGATGGGTAGGGGCAAAGGGGAGGGTGACAGGTTAGGGTAGGGGCACAGGTGAGGGTGACATGAAAGGGTAGGGGCACAGATGAGGATGACAGGGGTAGGGGCACAGGTGAGGGTGGCAGGGGCACAGATGAGGGTGACAGGGGCACAGGTGAAGGTGACAGGTAAGGGTAGGGGCACAGGTGAGGGTGATGGGTAGGGGCAAAGGGGAGGGTGACAGGTTAGGGTAGGGGCACAGGTGAGGGTGACATGAAAGGGTAGGGGCACAGATGAGGATGACAGGGGTAGGGGCACAGGTGAGGGTGACAGGTAAGGGTAGGGGCACAGGTGAGGGTAGGGGCACAGGTGAGGGTGACAGGTAAGGGTAGGGGCACAGGTAAGGGTAGGGGCACAGGTGACGGTAGGGGCACAGGTGAGGGTGACAGGGGTAGAGGCACAAGTGAGGGTGACAGGTAACGGTAGGGGCATAGGTGAGGGTGACAGTTAAGGGTGACAGGAAAGGGTAAGGGCACAGGTGAAGGTGACAGGTAAGGGTAGGGGCACAGGTGAGGGTGACAGGGGTAGGGGCACAGATGAGGGTGACAAGGGCACAGGTAAAGGTGACAGGTAAGGGTAGGGGCACAGGTGAGGGTGATGGGTAGGGGCAAAGGGGAGGGTGACAGGTTAGGGTAGGGGCACAGGTGAGGGTGACATGAAAGGGTAGGGGCACAGATGAGGGTGACAGGGGTAGGGGCATGGGTAGGGTCACAGGTGAGGGTGACAGGGGTAGGGGCATGGGTTGGGGCACACGTAAGGGTGACAGGGGAACAGGTGAGGGTGACAGGGGCAGGGGCACGGGTGAGGGGACAGGTAATGGTAGGGGCACAGGTGAGGGTGACAGGTAAGGGTAGGGCCACAGATGAGGGTGACGGGTAGGGGCACAGGTGAGAGTGACAGGTAAGGGTAGGGGCACAGGTGAGGGTGACATGAAAGGGTAGGGGAACAGATGAGGGTGACAGGTAAGGGTAGGGGCACAGGTGATGGTGACAGGTAAGGGCAGGGGCACAGGTGAGGGTGACAGGGGCACAGGTGAAGGTGACAGGTAAGGGTAGGGGCACAGGTGAAGGTGACAGGTAAGGGTAGGGGCACAGATGAGGGTGACAGGGATAGGGGCGAAGGAGAGGGTGACAGGTAAGGGTAGGGGCACAGGTTTGGGTGACAGGGGCACGGGTGAGAGGTAAGGGTAGGGGCACAGGTGAGGGTGAGAGGTAAGGGTAGGGGCACAGGTGAAGGTGACAGGTAAGGTAGGGGCACAGGTGAGGGTGACAGGGATAGGGGCGAAGGGGAGGGTGACAGGTAAGGGTAGGGGCACAGGTTTGGGTGACAGGGGCACAGGTGAGGGTGACAGGTAAGGGTAGGGGCACAGGTGTGGATGACAGGGGCACAGGTGAGGGTGACAGGTAAGGGCACAGGTGAGGGTGACGGGGTAGTGGCACGGGTAGGGGCATGGGTGAGGGTGACAGGTAAGGGTAGGGGCACAGGTGAGGGTGACAGGGGTAGGGGCACAGGTGAGGGTGACAGGTAAGGGTAGGGGCACAGGTGAGGGTGACAGGTAAGGGTAGGGGCACAGGTGAAGGTGACAGGTAAGGTAGGGGCACAGGTGAGGGTGACAGGGATAGGGGCGAAGGGGAGGGTGACAGGTAAGGGTAGGGCACAGGTTTGGGTGACAGGGGCACAGGTGAGGGTGAGAGGTAAGGGTAGGGGCACAGGTGAGGGTGAGAGGTAAGGGTAGGGGCACAGGTGTGGATGACAGGGGCACAGGTGAGGGTGACAGGGGTAGGGGCATGGGTGAGGTTGACAGGTAAGGGTAGCGGCACAGGTGAGGGTGTCAGGGGTAGGGGCACAGGTGAGGGTGACAGGTAAGGGTAGGGGCACAGATGAGGGTGACAGGGGTAGGGGCACAGATGAGGGTGACAGGTGCACAGGTGAAGGTGACAAGTAAGGGTAGAGGCACAGGTGAGGGTGACAGGGGTAGGGGCATGGGTTGGGGCACACATGAGGGTGACAGGGGAACAGGTGAGGGTGACAGGGGTAGGGGCACGGGTGAGGATGACAGGGGTAGGGGCATGGGTTGGGGCACACGTGAGGGTGACAGGGGAACAGGTGAAGGTGACAGGGGTAGGGGCACAGGTGAGGGTGACAGGTAAGGGTAGGGGCACAGATGAGGGAGACATGGGTAGGGCCACAGGTGAGGGTGACAGGTAATGGTAGGGGCACAGATGAGGGAGACATGGGTAGGGCCACAGGTGAGGGTGACAGGTAATGGTAGGGGCACAGATGAGGGAGACATGGGTAGGGCCACAGGTGAGGGTGACAGGTAAGAGTAGATGCAAGGTGAGGGTGACAGGGGTAGGGGCACGGGTGAGGGTGACAGGTAAGAGTAGATGCAAGGTGAGGGTGACAGGGGTAGGGGCACAGATGAGGGTGACGGGGTAGGGGCACAGGTGAGGGTGACAGGGGTAGGGGCATGGGTGAGGGTGACAGGTAAGGGTAGGGGCACAGATGAGGGTGATGGGGAGTGGCACAGCTGAGGGTGACAGGTAGGGGCACAGGTGAGGGTGACAGGGGTAGGGGCACAGGTGAGGGTGATGGGGTAAGGGCACAGGTGAGGGTGACGGGGTAGGGGCACAGGTGAGGGTGACAGGAAAGGGTAGGGCACAGGTGAGGGTGACAGGGGTAGGGGCACAGGTGATGGTGACAGGGGTAGGGGCACAGGTGAGGGCTATATGAGTGGAGTGTATGTAGGGGCACAGGTGAGGGCTATATGAGTGGAGTGTGGGCAGTGGCACAGGTGAGGGTGACAGGTAAGGGTAGGGGCACAGGTGAGGGCTATATGAGTGGTGTGTGGGCAGTGGCACATGTGAGGGTGACAGGTAAGGGTAGGGGCACAGCTGAGGGCTAAATGAGTGGAGTGTGGGCAGTGGCACAGGTGAGGGTGACAGGTAAGGGTAGGGGCATGGGTGATGGTGACAGATAAGGGAAAGGGCACAGATGAGGGTGACGGGGAGTGGCACAGGTGAGGGTGACAGGGGTAGGGGCACAGGTGAGGGTGACAGGTAGGGGCACAGGTGAGGGTGATGGGTAGGGGCACAGGTGAGGGTGACAGGTAAGTGTAGGGGCACAGGTGAGGGTGACGGGGTAGGGGCACAGGTGAGGGTGACAGGAAAGGGTAGGGGACAGGTGAGGGTGACAGGGGTAGGGGCACAGGTGAGGGTGACAGGGGTAGGGGCACAGGTGAGGGCTATATGATTGGAGTGTATGTAGGAGTACAGGTGAGAGCTATATGAGTGGAGTGTGGGCAGTGGCACAGGTGAGGGTAACAGTAAGGGTAGGGGCACGGGTGAGGGTGACAGGCAAGAGTAGATGCACAGGTGAGGGTGACAGGGGTAGGGGCACGGGTGAGGGTGACGGGTAAGGGTAGGGGCACAGATGAGGGTGATGGGGAGTGGCACAGGTGAGGGTTACATCTAGGGGCACAGGTGAGGGAGACATGGGTAGGGGCACAGGTGAGGGTGACAGATAAGGGTAGGGGCACCGGTGAGGGTGACAGGGGTAAAAGGTGAGGGTGACAGGTAAGGGTAGGGACACAGGTGAGGGTGACAGGGGTAACAGGTGAGGGCGACAGGTAAGGGTAGGGATGACAGGTAAGAGCAGGGGCACAGGTGAGGGTGACAGGTAAGGGTAGGGATGTCAGGTAAGGGCAGGGGCACAGGTGAGGGTGACAGGTAAGGGTAGGGGCACAGGTGAGGGTGACAGGGGTAACAGGTGAGGGTGACAGGTAAGGGTAGGGGCACAGGTGAGGGTGACAGGGGTAACAGGTGAGGGTGACAGGTAAGGGTAGGGATGACAGGTAAGAGCAGGGGCACAGGTGACAGGACAGGTAAGGGCAGGGGCACAGGTGAGGGTGACAGAGGTAACAGGTGAGGGTGACAGGTAAGGGTAGGGGCACAGGTAAGGGTGACAGGGGTAGAGACATAGTTGTGGGTGACAGGTAAGGGCAGGGGGACAGGTAAGGGTAGGGGCACAGGTGAGCGTGACAGGTAAGGGTAGGGGCACAGGTGAGGGTGACAGGTAAGGATAGGGGCACAGGTAAAGGTGACAGGTAAGGGCAGTGGCACAGGTGTGGGTGACAGAGACACAGGTGAGGGTGACAGGTAAGGGTGACAGGGGCACAGATGAGGGTAGGAGCACACCCAGGTGAGGGTGACAGGTAAGGACAGGGGCACACCCAGGTGAGGGTGACAGGTAAGGACAGGGGCACAGGTGTGGGTGACAGAGACACAGGTGAGGGTAGGGGCACAGGTGAGGGTGACAGGGGTAGAGGCACAAGTGAGGGTGACAGGTAACGGTAGGGGCATAGGTGAGGGTGACAGTTAAGGGTGACAGGAAAGGGTAGGGGCACAGGTGAAGGTGACAGGTAAGGGTAGGGGCACAGGTGAGGGTGACAGGGGTAGGGGCACAGATGAGGGTGACAGGGGCACAGGTAAAGGTGACAGGTAAGGGTAGGGGCACAGGTGAGGGTGATAAGTAGGGGCAAAGGGGAGGGTGACAGGTTAGGGTAGGGGAACAGGTGAGGGTGACATGAAAGGGTAGGGGCACAGATGAGGGTGACAGGGGTAGGGGCATGGGTAGGGTCACAGGTGAGGGTGACAGGGGTAGGGGCATGGGTTGGGGCACACGTAAGGGTGACAGGGGAACAGGTGAGGGTGACAGGGGCAGGGGCACGGGTGAGGGGACAGGTAATGGTAGGGGCACAGGTGAGGGTGACAGGTAAGGGTAGGGCCACAGATGAGGGTGACGGGTAGGGGCACAGGTGAGAGTGACAGGTAAGGGTAGGGGCACAGGTGAGGGTGACATGAAAGGGTAGGGGCACAGATGAGGGTGACAGGTAAGGGTAGGGGCACAGGTGATGGTGACAGGTAAGGGCAGGGGCACAGGTGAGGGTGACAGGGGCACAGGTGAAGGTGACAGGTAAGGGTAGGGGCACAGGTGAAGGTGACAGGTAAGGGTAGGGGCACAGATGAGGGTGACAGGGATAGGGGCGAAGGAGAGGGTGACAGGTAAGGGTAGGGGCACAGGTTTGGGTGACAGGGGCACGGGTGAGAGGTAAGGGTAGGGGCACAGGTGAGGGTGAGAGGTAAGGGTAGGGGCACAGGTGAAGGTGACAGGTAAGGTAGGGGCACAGGTGAGGGTGACAGGGATAGGGGCGAAGGGGAGGGTGACAGGTAAGGGTAGGGGCACAGGTTTGGATGACAGGGGCACAGGTGAGGGTGACAGGTAAGGGTAGGGGCACAGGTGTGGGTGACAGGGGCACAGGTGAGGGTGACAGGTAAGGGCACAGGTGAGGGTGACGGGGTAGTGGCACGGGTAGGGGCATGGGTGAGGGTGACAGGTAAGGGTAGGGGCACAGGTGAGGGTGACAGGGGTAGGGGCACAGGTGAGGGTGACAGGTAAGGGTAGGGGCACAGGTGAGGGTGACAGGTAAGGGTAGGGGCACAGGTGAAGGTGACAGGTAAGGTAGGGGCACAGGTGAGGGTGACAGGGATAGGGGCGAAGGGGAGGGTGACAGGTAAGGGTAGGGCACAGGTTTGGGTGACAGGGGCACAGGTGAGGGTGAGAGGTAAGGGTAGGGGCACAGGTGAGGGTGAGAGGTAAGGGTAGGGGCACAGGTGTGGATGACAGGGGCACAGGTGAGGGTGACAGGGGTAGGGGCATGGGTGAGGTTGACAGGTAAGGGTAGCGGCACAGGTGAGGGTGTCAGGGGTAGGGGCACAGGTGAGGGTGACAGGTAAGGGTAGGGGCACAGATGAGGGTGACAGGGTAGGGGCACAGATGAGGGTGACAGGGGCACAGGTGAAGGTGACAAGTAAGGGTAGAGGCACAGGTGAGGGTGACAGGGGTAGGGGCATGGGTTGGGGCACACGTGAGGGTGACAGGGGAACAGGTGAGGGTGACAGGGGTAGGGGCACGGGTGAGGATGACAGGGGTAGGGGCATGGGTTGGGGCACACGTGAGGGTGACAGGGGAACAGGTGAAGGTGACAGGGGTAGGGGCACAGGTGAGGGTGACAGGTAAGGGTAGGGGCACAGATGAGGCAGACATGGGTAGGGCCACAGGTGAGGGTGACAGGTAATGGTAGGGGCACAGATGAGGGAGACATGGGTAGGGCCACAGGTGAGGGTGACAGGTAATGGTAGGGGCACAGATGAGGGAGACATGGGTAGGGCCACAGGTGAGGGTGACAGGTAAGAGTAGATGCAAGGTGAGGGTGACAGGGGTAGGGGCACGGGTGAGGGTGACAGGTAAGAGTAGATGCAAGGTGAGGGTGACAGGGGTAGGGGCACAGATGAGGGTGACGGGGTAGGGGCACAGGTGAGGGTGACAGGGGTAGGGGCATGGGTGAGGGTGACAGGTAAGGGTAGGGGCACAGATGAGGGTGATGGGGAGTGGCACAGCTGAGGGTGACAGGTAGGGGCACAGGTGAGGGTGACAGGGGTAGGGGCACAGGTGAGGGTGATGGGGTAAGGGCACAGGTGAGGGTGACGGGGTAGGGGCACAGGTGAGGGTGACAGGAAAGGGTAGGGCACAGGTGAGGGTGACAGGGGTAGGGGCACAGGTGATGGTGACAGGGGTAGGGGCACAGGTGAGGGCTATATGAGTGGAGTGTATGTAGGGGCACAGGTGAGGGCTATATGAGTGGAGTGTGGGCAGTGGCACAGGTGAGGGTGACAGGTAAGGGTAGGGGCACAGGTGAGGGCTATATGAGTGGTGTGTGGGCAGTGGCACATGTGAGGGTGACAGGTAAGGGTAGGGGCACAGGTGAGGGCTAAATGAGTGGAGTGTGGGCAGTGGCACAGGTGAGGGTGACAGGTAAGGGTAGGGGCATGGGTGATGGTGACAGATAAGGGAAAGGGCACAGATGAGGGTGACGGGGAGTGGCACAGGTGAGGGTGACAGGGGTAGGGGCACAGGTGAGGGTGACAGGTAGGGGCACAGGTGAGGGTGATGGGTAGGGGCACAGGTGAGGGTGACAGGTAAGTGTAGGGGCACAGGTGAGGGTGACGGGGTAGGGGCACAGGTGAGGGTGACAGGAAAGGGTAGGGGACAGGTGAGGGTGACAGGGGTAGGGGCACAGGTGAGGGTGACAGGGGTAGGGGCACAGGTGAGGGCTATATGATTGGAGTGTATGTAGGAGTACAGGTGAGAGCTATATGAGTGGAGTGTGGGCAGTGGCACAGGTGAGGGTAACAGTAAGGGTAGGGGCACGGGTGAGGGTGACAGGTAAGAGTAGATGCACAGGTGAGGGTGACAGGGGTAGGGGCACGGGTGAGGGTGACGGGTAAGGGTAGGGGCACAGATGAGGGTGATGGGGAGTGGCACAGGTGAGGGTTACATCTAGGGGCACAGGTGAGGGAGACATGGGTAGGGGCACAGGTGAGGGTGACAGATAAGGGTAGGGGCACCGGTGAGGGTGACAGGGGTAAAAGGTGAGGGTGACAGGTAAGGGTAGGGACACAGGTGAGGGTGACAGGGGTAACAGGTGAGGGTGACAGGTAAGGGTAGGGATGACAGGTAAGAGCAGGGGCACAGGTGAGGGTGACAGGTAAGGGTAGGGATGACAGGTAAGGGCAGGGGCACAGGTGAGGGTGACAGGTAAGGGTAGGGGCACAGGTGAGGGTGACAGGGGTAACAGGTGAGGGTGACAGGTAAGGGTAGGGGCACAGGTGAGGGTGACAGGGGTAACAGGTGAGGGTGACAGGTAAGGGTAGGGATGACAGGTAAGAGCAGGGGCACAGGTGACAGGACAGGTAAGGGCAGGGGCACAGGTGTGGGTGACAGAGGTAACAGGTGAGGGTGACAGGTAAGGGTAGGGGCACAGGTGAGGGTGACAGGGGTAGAGACATAGTTGTGGGTGACAGGTAAGGGCAGGGGGACAGGTAAGGGTAGGGGCACAGGTGAGCGTGACAGGTAAGGGTAGGGGCACAGGTGAGGGTGACAGGTAAGGGTAGGGGCACAGGTAAAGGTGACAGGTAAGGGCAGTGGCACAGGTGTGGGTGACAGAGACACAGGTGAGGGTGACAGGTAAGGGTGACAGGGGAACAGATGAGGGTAGGAGCACACCCAGGTGAGGGTGACAGGTAAGGACAGGGGCACACCCAGGTGAGGGTGACAGGTAAGGACAGGGGCACAGGTGTGGGTGACAGAGACACAGGTGAGGGTAGGGGCACACCCAGGTGAGGGTGACAGGTAAGGACAGGGGCACACCCAGGTGAGGGGGCAGCTGTCACAGGGCAGGGGTAATAGTGACAGCGGAGGGAGATCTGAGCCTTTTTGCTAAACGGCAGCGAAGGTTTCGGCTGTCACTGATACTGGGGACGGGACTACATTTCCCAGCAGCCACCTGGCACCGTGACGTCTCTAGTCCCCGCCCTTCCTGAAAAGCTCGGTGTCCCCGCCCACGACGCCATTTTGCGCAGTGAGTGCCGGTTCAGTCCCGCTCATTCGTAGAGCCTGCCCTGCCCCGCCTGCCTCCAATACCGGGGTGCACAGCCCCCCCCGAGCCGCCCCCTGCCCCAGCCCACACTGCCGGGCCCCACCCCAGCTCTCCCCGGATCGGATGGCAGCGGATTGCTGACCGGGAGCCGGGACTGAGAGAGAAGCAGCGGCGGCGGCGCAGGTGAGTGAGAGACAAGATGGCGGCCGGGAGCGCTCTGCGCCGTCTACTGCTGTGTGTGTATACTGTGTACTGTGTGTATACTGTGTACTGTGTGTATACTGTGTACTGCTGTGTGTGTATACTGTGTGTATACTGTGTACTGCTGTGTGTGTATACTGTGTACTGTGTGTATACTGTGTACTGTGTGTATACTACTGTGTGTATAATGTGTACTGCTCTGTGTGTATACTGTGTACTGTGTGTATACTGTGTACTGTGTGTGTACTGTGTGTATACTACTGTGTGTATAATGTGTACTGCTCTGTGTGTATACTGTGTACTGTGTGTATACTGTGTACTGTGTGTATACTGTGTACTGTGTGTATACTACTGTGTACTGTGTGTATACTACTGTGTGCTGTGTGTATAATGTGTACTGCTCTGTGTGTATACTGTGTACTGTGTGTATACTGCTGTGTGTGTATACTGTGTACTGCTGTGTGTGTGTATACTGTGTACTGCTGTGTGTGTATACTGTGTACTGCTGTGTGTATACTGTGTACTGTGTGTGTATATACTGTGTACTGCTGTGTGTGTATATACTGTGTACTGCTGTGTGTGTATATACTGTGTACTGCTGTGTGTGTGTGTATACTGTGTACTGCTGTGTGTGTGTATACTGTGTACTGCTGTGTGTACTGCTGTGTGTGTGTATACTGTGTACTGCTGTGTGTGTATACTGTGTACTGCTGTGTGTGTATACTGTGTACTGCTGTGTGTGTGTATACTGTGTACTGCTGTGTGTGTGTATACTGTGTACTGCTGTGTGTGTGTATACTGTGTACTGCTGTGTGTGTGTATACTGTGTACTGCTGTGTGTGTGTATACTGTGTACTGCTGTGTGTGTGTATACTGTGTACTGCTGTGTGTGTGTATACTGTGTACTGCTGTGTGTGTGTATACTGTGTACTGCTGTGTGTGTGTGTATACTGTGTACTGCTGTGTGTGTGTGTATACTGTGTACTGCTGTGTATACTGTGTACTGCTGTGTGTGTGTGTATACTGTGTACTGCTGTGTGTATACGGTGTACTGTGTGTGTGTATATACTGTGTGTATATACTGTGTGTATATACTGTGTACTGCTGTGTGTGTATATACTGTGTACTGCTGTGTGTGTGTATATACTGTGTACTGCTGTGTGTGTGTATACTGTGTACTGCTGTGTGTGTATATACTGTGTACTGCTGTGTGTGTGTGTGTGTATACTGTGTACTGCTGTGTGTGTGTATACTGTGTACTGCTGTGTGTGTGTATACTGTGTACTGCTGTGTGTGTGTGTGTGTGTGTATACTGTGTACTGCTGTGTGTGTGTATACTGTGTACTGCTGTGTGTGTGTATACGGTGTACTGCTGTGTGTGTGTATACTGTGTACTGCTGTGTGTGTGTGTGTATACGGTGTACTGCTGTGTGTGTGTGTGTACGGTGTACTGCTGTGTGTGTGTGTACGGTGTACTGCTGTGTGTGTGTGTGTACAGTGTACTGCTGTGTGTGTGTGTGTACAGTGTACTGCTGTGTGTGTGTGTGTGTACAGTGTACTGCTGTGTGTGTGTACAGTGTACTGCTGTGTGTGTGTGTGTACAGTGTACTGCTGTGTGTGTGTGTGTGTACAGTGTACTGCTGTGTGTGTGTGTGTACAGTGTACTGCTGTGTGTGTGTGTGTACAGTGTACTGCTGTGTGTGTGTGTATACAGTGTACTGCTGTGTGTGTGTGTATACAGTGTACTGCTGTGTGTGTGTGTATACAGTGTACTGCTGTGTGTGTGTATACAGTGTACTGCTGTGTGTGTGTGTATACAGTGTACTGCTGTGTGTGTGTGTGTATACAGTGTACTGCTGTGTGTGTGTGTATACAGTGTACTGCTGTGTGTGTGTATACAGTGTACTGCTGTGTGTGTGTGTGTGTATACAGTGTACTGCTGTGTGTGTGTGTGTATACAGTGTACTGCTGTGTGTGTGTGTATACAGTGTACTGCTGTGTGTGTGTGTGTGTATACAGTGTACTGCTGTGTGTGTGTGTGTATACTGTGTACTGCTGTGTGTGTGTGTGTGTGTGTGTATACTGTGTACTGCTGTGTGTGTGTGTATACTGTGTACTGCTGTGTGTGTGTGTGTATACTGTGTATTGCTGTGTGTGTGTACTGCTGTGTGTGTGTGTGTGTATACTGTGTACTGCTGTGTGTGTGTATACTGTGTACTGCTGTGTGTGTGTGTGTATACTGTGTACTGCTGTGTGTGTGTATACTGTGTACTGCTGTGTGTGTGTGTGTGTGTATACTGTGTACTGCTGTGTGTGTGTGTGTGTGTATACTGTGTACTGCTGTGTGTGTGTGTGTGTATACTGTGTACTGCTGTGTATACTGTGTACTGCTGTGTGTGTGTGTATACTGTGTACTGCTGTGTGTATACGGTGTACTGTGTGTGTATATACTGTGTGTATATACTGTGTACTGCTGTGTGTGTATATATACTGTGTACTGCTGTGTGTGTGTATATACTGTGTACTGCTGTGTGTGTATATACTGTGTACTGCTGTGTGTGTATATACTGTGTACTGCTGTGTGTGTGTATACTGTGTACTGCTGTGTGTGTATATACTGTGTACTGCTGTGTGTACTGCTGTGTGTGTGTGTGTATACTGTGTACTGCTGTGTGTGTGTATACTGTGTACTGCTGTGTGTGTGTGTATACTGTGTACTGCTGTGTGTGTGTATACTGTGTACTGCTGTGTGTGTGTGTGTGTGTGTGTGTGTGTATACTGTGTACTGCTGTGTGTGTGTGTGTGTGTATACTGTGTACTGCTGTGTGTGTGTGTATACTGTGTACTGCTGTGTGTGTGTATACTGTGTACTGCTGTGTGTGTGTGTGTACTGTGTGTATACTGTGTACTGCTGTGTGTATACTGTGTACTGCTGTGTGTGTATACTGTGTACTGCTGTGTGTGTATACTGTGTACTGCTGTGTGTGTATACTGTGTACTGCTGTGTGTGTATACTGTGTACTGCTGTGTGTGTATACTGCTGTGTGTGTGTGTATACGGTGTACTGCTGTGTGTGTGTGTGTATACGGTGTACTGCTGTGTGTGTGTGTATACGGTGTACTGCTGTGTGTGTGTGTGTATACTGTGTACTGCTGTGTGTGTGTGTGTGTATACGGTGTACTGCTGTGTGTGTGTGTGTATACGGTGTACTGCTGTGTATGTGTGTGTGTGTATACTGTGTACTGCTGTGTGTGTGTATACTGTGTACTGCTGTGTGTGTGTGTATACTGTGTACTGCTGTGTGTGTGTGTGTGTGTATACTGTGTACTGCTGTGTGTGTATACTGTGTACTGCTGTGTGTGTGTATACTGTGTACTGCTGTGTGTGTGTGTGTGTATACTGTGTACTGCTGTGTGTGTGTATACTGTGTACTGCTGTGTGTGTATACTGTGTACTGCTGTGTGTGTATACTGTGTACTGCTGTGTGTGTGTGTGTGTGTATACTGTGTACTGCTGTGTGTGTATACTGTGTACTGCTGTGTGTGTATACTGTGTACTGCTGTGTGTGTGTATACTGTGTACTGCTGTGTGTGTGTATACTGTGTACTGCTGTGTGTGTGTATACTGTGTACTGCTGTGTGTGTGTGTGTACTGCTGTGTGTGTGTGTATACTGTGTACTGCTGTGTGTGTGTGTGTGTATACTGTGTACTGCTGTGTGTGTGTGTGTATACTGTGTACTGCTGTGTGTGTGTATACTGTGTACTGCTGTGTGTGTGTGTATACTGTGTACTGCTGTGTGTGTGTGTGTATACTGTGTACTGCTGTGTGTGTGTGTGTATACTGTGTACTGCTGTGTGTGTGTGTGTATACTGTGTACTGCTGTGTGTGTGTGTATACTGTGTACTGCTGTGTGTGTGTGTATACTGTGTACTGCTGTGTGTGTATACTGTGTACTGCTGTGTGTGTATACTGTGTACTGCTGTGTGTGTGTGTACTGTGTGTGTATACTGCTGTGTGTGTGTGTACTGCTCTGTGTGTATACTGTGTACTGCATACTGCTCTGTGTGTATACTGTGTACTGCATACTGCTGTGTGTGTGTGTGTATATACTGTATATGTGCTGTGTGTGTGTATTGTGTAATGTCTGTGTGTACTGTGTATGTGGTATGTGTATATGCTGTGTGTATAGTGTGTGTGTGTGTAATGTCTGTACTGTGTCTAAATACTGTATATGTGTATATTGTGTGTATATGTCGTGTACTCTGTGGTGTGTGTACTGTGTATGTGGTGTATGTATGTGGTGTGTGTACTGTGTATGTATGTGCGGTGTATGTATGTGGTGTGTACTGTGGGTGTATGTATGTGGTGTGTACTGTGTATGTATGTGCGGTGTATATGTGGTGTGTACTGTGTATGTGTGTGCTGTGTATGTGTGTATGTGTGTGCTGTGTATGTATGTGGTGTGTGTGCTGTGTATGTATGTGGTGTGTGTGCTGTGTATGTATGTGGTGTGTGTGCTGTGTATGTATGTGGTGTGTGTGCTGTGTATGTATGTGGTGTGTGTGCTGTGTATGTATGTGGTGTGTGTGCTGTGTATGTATGTGGTGTGTGTGCTGTGTATGTATGTGGCGTGTGTGCTGTGTATGTATGTGGTGTGTGTGCTGTGTATGTATGTGGTGTGTGTGTGCTGTGTATGTATGTGGTGTGTGTGTGCTGTGTATGTTTGTGGTGTGTGTGCTGTGTATGTATGTGGTGTGTGTACAGTGTATGTATGTGGTGTGTGTGCTGTGTATGTATGTGGTGTGTGTACAGTGTATGTATGTGCTGTGTATGTATGTGCTGTGTGTACAGTGTATGTATGTGCTGTGTATGTATGTGGTGTGTGTGCTGTGTATGTATGTGGTGTGTGTGCTGTGTATGTATGTGGTGTGTGTGCTGTGTATGTATGTGGTGTGTGTGCTGTGTATGTAAGTGCTGTGTGTGTACTGTGTATGTATGTGGTGTGTTCAGTGTATGTATGTGGTGTGTACTGTGTATGTATGTGCTATGTATGTGGTGTGTGTGCTGTGTATGTATGTGGTGTGTGTACAGTGTATGTATGTATGTGTGTGTGTGCTGTGTATGTATGTGGGATGTGTGTGTTGTGTGTTTGTGGGGTGAGTACTGTGTGTAAATGCTGTGTATGTTATGTATACTGTGTGTATATGCTGTGTATACTGCGTGTGTGTATACTATGTATGTGGTGTGTGTATACTGTGCATATGCCTATACTGTATGTGTGCGTCTGCACATACTGTACGTTGTGTGTGTGTGTGTGTGTGTGTGTGTGTACTGTCTGTGTAAATGCATATCCTGTGTGAGCTGTGTGTACATATATTCTGTGTTTATGCATATACTGTGTGCTGTCTGCATACTGTGTGCGCTGTGTATATGCGTGTGCAGTGGGCCGCTGTCTGTGCGTGTGCAGTGGGCCGCTGTCTGTGCGTGTGCAGTGGGCCGCTGTCTGTGCGTGTGCAGTGGGCCGCTGTCTGTGCGTGTGCAGTGGGCCGCTGTCTGTGCGTGTGCAGTGGGCCGCTGTCTGTGCTTTGTGCCTGCGCGTATGCGGTGGCCGCTGTCTGTGCCTGCGTGCTCTGCCTGTGCTGCGTGTATGCTGCGGGCGCTGTCTGTGCTTGTGTGCGCTCTCTGCCTGTATGCTCTGGGCGCTGTCTGTGCCTGCACGTATGCTGTGGGCGCCGTCTGTGCTGTGTCTCTGCGCGTATGCTGTGTACGCCGGCGTATACTGAGTGCGTATGCAGTGTCTGCCATATGCTGGGCGCTGTCTGTGTGTGCGTATTCTGTGCACTGCATGCGCTGTCTGTGCAGTGTTTCTGCGTGTATGCTGCGGGCGCTGTCTGTGCTTGTGTGTGTTGTCTGCACGTATGCCATGGGAGCGGTCTGTGCCTGCGTGCGCTGCCTGTGCCTTGTCTGCTCGTATGCTGTGGGCACTGTCTGTGCTGTTTTCTGCGCAAATGCTGTGTGCCTGCGTGCGCTGTGTCTGTGCTGTTTGTCTGTGCGTATGCTGTGTGCCTGCGGGCGCTGTTTGTTTGCGCGGGTGCTGTTTGTGCGTATGCTGTGGGCGCTGTCTGTGCTGTTTGTCTTTGCGTATGCTGTGTGCCTGTGCTGTTTGTCTGCGCGTATGCTGTGTGCGCTGTCTGTGCTGTTTGTCTGCGCGTATGCTTTGTGCCTGTGTGCGCTGTTTGTCTGCGCGTACGCTGTGGGTTCTGTCTGTGCTGTTTGTCTGCGCGTATGCTGTGTGCGCTGTCTGTGCTGTTTGTCTGCGCGTATGCTGTGTGCGCTGTTTGTGCGTATGCTGTGGGTGCGGTTTGTTTGCGCGTATACTGTGTGCCTGTGGGCGCTGTTTGTGCGTATGCTGTGGGCGCTGTCTGTGCTGTTTGTCTGCGCGTATGCTGTGTGCCTGTGCTGTTTGTCTGCGCGTATGCTGTGTGCGCTGTCTGTGCTGTTTGCGTGTGCGCTGTCTGTGCTGTTTGCGCGTAAGCTGTGGGCGCTGTCTGTGCTGTTTGCGCGTACGCTGTGTGGCTGCGTGCGCTGTTTGTGCATATGCTGTGGGCGCTGTTTGTCTGCGCGTATGCTGTGTGCCTGCGTGCGCTGTTTGTGCGTATGCTGTGGGCGCTGTGTGTGCTGTTTGCGCGTGTCTGTGCTGTTTGCGCGTATGCTGTGTGCGCTGTCTGCTGTTTGCGCGTATGCTGTGTGCGCTTTCTGTGCTTTTTGTCTGCGCGTATGCTTTGTGCCTGTGGGCGCTGTTTGTCTGCGCATACGCTGTGGGTGCTGTCTGTGCTGTTTGCGCGTATGCTGTGTGCGCTGTTTGTCTGCGCGTATGCTGTGTGCGCTGTTTGTGCGTATGCTGTGGGTGCTGTTTGTTTGCGCGTATACTGTGTGCCTGTGGGCGCTGTTTGTGCGTAAGCTGTGGGCGCTGTCTGTGCGTACGCTGTGGGCGCTGTTTGTGCATATGCTGTGTGCCTGTGCGGTTTGTCTGCGCGTATGCTGTGGGCGCTGTCTGTGCTGTTTGCGCGTAAGCTGTGGGCGCTGTCTGTGCTGTTTGCGCGTACGCTGTGTGCCTGCGTGCGCTGTTTGGCGTATGCTGTGGGCGCTGTCTGTGCTGTTTGCGCGTATGCTGTGTGCGCTGTTTGTGCGTATGCTGTGGGCGCTGTCTGTGCTGTTTGTCTGCGTGTGTGCCTGTGCTGTTTGCGCGTATGCTGTGTGCGATGCTGTGTGCGCTGTTTGCGCGTATGCTGTGTGCGCTGTCTGTGCTGTTTGTCTGCGCGTGTCTGTGCTGTTTGTTTGCGCGTATGCTGTGTGCGCTGTCTGTGCTGTTTGCGCGTATGCTGTGTGCGCTGTCTGTGCTGTTTGCGCGTATGCTGTGTGCCTGCGTGCGCTGTTTGTGCGTATGCTGTGGGCGCTGTCTGTGCTGTTTGTCTGCGCGTGTCTGTGCTGTTTGTTTGCGCGTATGCTGTCTGCGCGTATGCTGTGTGCGCGTATGCTGTGTGCGCTGTCTGTGCTGTTTGCGCGTATGCTGTGTGCGCTTTCTGTGCTGTTTGCGCGTATGCTTTGTGCCTGTGGGCGCTGTTTGTCTGCGCGTACGCTGTGTGCGCTGTCTGTGCTGTTTGTCTGCGCGTATGCTGTGTGCGCTGTTTGTGCGTATGCTGTGGGTGCTGTTTGCGCGTACGCTGTGTGCCTGTGGGCGCGTAAGATGTGGGCGCTGTCTGTGCTGTTTGCGCGTACGCTGTGGGCGCTGTTTGTGCATATGCTGTGTGCCTGTGCTGTTTGTCTGCGCGTATGCTGTGTGCGCTTTCTGTGCTGTTTGCGCGTATGCTGTGTGCCTGCGTGCGCTGTTTGTGCGTATGCTGTGGGCGCTGTCTGTGCTGTTTGCGCGTCTGTGCTGTTTGTTTGCGCGTATGCTGTGTGCGCTGTCTGTGCTGTTTGCGCGTATGCTGTGTGCGCTGTCTGTGCTGTTTGCGCGTATGCTGTGTGCGCTTTCTGTGCTGTTTGCGCGTATGCTTTGTGCCTGTGGGCGCTGTTTGTCTGCGCGTATGCTGTGGGTGCTGTCTGTGCTGTTTGTCTGCGCGTACGCTGTCTGTGCTGTTTGTCTGCGCGTATGCTTTGTGCCTGTGGGCGCTGTTTGTCTGCGCGTACGCTGTGGGTGCTGTCTGTGCTGTTTGTCTGCGCGTATGCTGTGTGCGCTGTCTGTGCTGTTTGTGCGTATGCTGTGGGTGCTGTTTGCGCGTATACTGTGTGCCTGTGGGCGCTGTTTGTGCGTATGCTGTGGGTGCTGTTTGTTTGCGCGTATACTGTGTGCACTGTCTGTGCTGTTTGCGCGTAAGCTGTGGGCGCTGTCTGTGCTGTTTGCGCGTACGCTGTGTGCCTGCGTGCGCTGTTTGTGCGTATGCTGTGGGCGCTGTCTGTGCTGTTTGCGCGTAAGCTGTGTGCGCTGTCTGTGCTGTTTGCGCATACGCTGTGTGCCTGCGTGCGCTGTTTGTGCGTATGCTGTGGGCGCTGTCTGTGCTGTTTGCGCGTACGCTGTGTGCCTGCGTGCGCTTTGTGCGTATGCTGTGGGCGCTGTCTGTGCTGTTTGTCTGCGCGTATGCTGTGTGTCTGCGTGCGCTGTTTGTGCGTATGCTGTGGGCGCTGTCTGTGCTGTTTGTTTGCGCGTATGCTGGGTGCGCTGTCTGTGCTGTTTGCGCGTATGCTGTGGGCGCTGTCTGTGCTGTTTGTCTGCGCGTACGCTGTGTGCCTGCGTGCGCTGTTTGCGCGTAAGCTGTGGGCGCAGTCTGTGCTGTTTGCGCGTACGCTGCTTGTGCGTATGCTGTGGGTGCTATTTGTCTGCGCGTGCCTGCGTGTGCTGTTTGTGCGTATGCTGTGGGCGCTGTTTGTCTGCGCGTGTGCCTGTGGGCGCTGTTTGTCTGCGCGTACGCTGTGGGTGCTGTTTGTGCGTACGCTGCGGGTGCTGTTTGCGCGTATACTGTGTGCCTGTGGGCGCTGTTTGTGCGTAAGCTGTGGGCGCTGTCTGTGCTGTTTGTCTGCGCGTACGCTGTGTGCACTGTCTGTGCTGTTTGCGCGTACGCTGTGTGCACTGTCTGTGCTGTTTGCGCGTATGCTGTGGGCGCTGTCTGTGCTGTTTGCGCGTATGCTGTGTCTGCGTGCGCTGTTTGTGCGTATGCTGTGGGCGCTGTCTGTGCCGTTTGTCTGCGCGTATGCTGTGTGCCTGCGTGCGCGGTTTGTGCGTATGCTGTGGGCGCTGTCTGTGCTGTTTGCGCGTATGCTGTGTGCCTGCGTGCGCTGTTTGCGCGTAAGCTGTGGGCGCTGTCTGTGCTGTTTGCGCGTACGCTGCGTTCGCTGTTTGTGCGTATGCTGTGGGTGCTATTTGTCTGCGCGTGCCTGCGTGCGCTGTTTGTGCGTATGCTGTGGGCGCTGTCTGTCTGCGCGTATGCTGTGTGCCTGTGGGCGCTGTTTGTCTGCGCGTACGCTGTCTGTGCTGTTTGTGCGTACGCTGTGGGCGCCCATAATTGCCTGTGTCTGTCTCCTCAGGCATATACTGACCTGTGCTGTGTGTGTGTGCTGTGTTTATGCGTGTACTGTATGTCTGGGTGGCGGACTGTTCTCTACGGTCTGTCTCCTCAGGCGTATACTGACCTGTGCTGTGTGTGTGTGCTGTGTTTATGCGAGTACTGTATGTCTGGGTGGCGGGCTGTTCTCTACGGTCTGTCTCCTCAGGCGTATACTGACCTGTGCTGTGTGTGTGTACTATATGTCTGGGTGGCGGGCTGTTCTCTACGGTCTGTCTCCTCAGGCGTATACTGACCTGTGCTGTGTGTGTGTGCTGTGTTTATGCGTGTACTGTATGTCTGGGTGGCGGGCTGTTCTCTACGGTCTGTCTCCTCAGGCGTATACTGACCTGTGCTGTGTGTGTGTGCTGTGTTTATGCGTGTACTATATGTCTGGGTGGTGGGCTGTTCTCTACGGCCTGTCTCCTCAGGCGTATACTGACCTGTGCTGTGTGTGTGTACTATATGTCTGGGTGGCGGGCTGTTCTCTACGGTCTGTCTCCTCAGGCGTATACTGACCTGTGCTGTGTGTGTGTGTGTGCTGTGTTTATGCGTGTACTATATGTCTGGGTGGCGGGCTGTTCTCTACGGTCTGTCTCCTCAGGCGTATACTGACCTGTGCTGTGTGTGTGTGTGTGCTGTGTTTATGCGTGTACTATATGTCTGGGTGGCGGGCTGTTCTCTACGGTCTGTCTCCTCAGGCGTATACTGACCTGTGCTGTGTGTGTGTGCTGTGTTTATGCGTGTACTGTATGTCTGGGTGGCGGGCTGTTCTCTACGGTCTGTCTCCTCAGGCGTATACTGACCTGTGCTGTGTGTGTGTGTGCTGTGTTTATGCGTGTACTATATGTCTGGGTGGCGGGCTGTTCTCTACGGTCTGTCTCCTCAGGCGTATACTGACCTGTGCTGTGTGTGTGTGCTGTGTTTATGCGTGTACTGTATGTCTGGGTGGCGGGCTGTTCTCTACGGTCTGTCTCCTCAGGCGTATACTGACCTGTGCTGTGTGTATGTGCTGTGTTTATGCGTGTACTATATGTCTGGGTGGCGGGCTGTTCTCTACGGTCTGTCTCCTCAGGCGTATACTGACCTGTGCTGTGTGTGTGTGTGCTGTGTTTATGCGTGTACTGTATGTCTGGGTGGCGGGCTGTTCTCTACGGTCTGTCTCCTCAGGCGTATACTGACCTGTGCTGTGTGTATGTGCTGTGTTTATGCGTGTACTATATGTCTGGGTGGCGGGCTGTTCTCTACGGTCTGTCTCCTCAGGCGTATACTGACCTGTGCTGTGTGTGTGTGTGTGTGCTGTGTTTATGCGTGTACTATATGTCTGGGTGGCGGGCTGTTCTCTACGGCCTGTCTCCTCAGGCGTATACTGACCTGTGCTGTGTGTGTGTGTGCTGTGTTTATGCGTGTACTATATGTCTGGGTGGCGGGCTGTTCTCTACGGTCTGTCTCCTCAGGCGTATACTGACCTGTGCTGTGTGTGTGTGCTGTGTTTATGCGTGTACTATATGTCTGGGTGGCGGGCTGTTCTCTACGGCCTGTCTCCTCAGGCGTATACTGACCTGTGCTGCGTGTGTGTGTGCTGTGTTTATGCGTGTACTATATGTCTGGGTGGCGGGCTGTTCTCTACGGTCTGTCTCCTCAGGCGTATACTGACCTGTGCTGTGTGTGTGTGCTGTGTTTATGCGTGTACTGTATGTCTAGGTGGCGGGCTGTTCTCTACGGTCTGTCTCCTCAGGCGTATACTGACCCTCTGATTTGTCTTCCTAGTTCTGTATCGGTGCCCGGAGAAGCAGGCTGGAGAGCCTGGCTCAGAATGAGGCGGCGTCCCAGCATGCACTGCAGCAACTCACTAGCCGCTCATTGGAGTATAGGAAGAGAGAAGCGTCTGCTGAATGTGTCACAATGCAGCCGTGTTCTGCTCGGAGACAGCTGCAGGTACCGCTCTGACTGCTGTGCGGCTCTTCCAGAGCGTTGTATTGTCACTCATATGGTGCCCCTAACAATTCACCTTCCAATCCGTTACACAGCATGGTATATCATATAGGAAGCTCCTCCCCATCTATAACACCGCAGTGTGAGCGCCGGGCAGCGTACACCTGTTACACTGCATAATATATAATATAGGAAGCTCCTCCCCCTCTGTAACACCACTTTGTGAGCGCCGGGCAGCATACACCTGTTACACTGCATAATATATCATATAGGAAGCTCCTCCCCTCTATAACACCACAGTGTGAGCGCCGGGCAGCATACACCTGTTACACTGCATAATATATCATATAGGAAGCTCCTCCCCCTCTATAACACCGCAGTGTGAGCGCCGGACAGCGTACACCTGTTACACTGCATAATATATCATATAGGAAGCTCCTCCCCCTCTATAACACCACAGTGTGAGCGCCGGGCAGCGTACACCTGTTACACTGCATAATATATAATATAGGAAGCTCCTCCCCCTCTATAACACCGCAGTGTGAGCGCCGGGCAGCGTGCACCTGTTACACTGCATAATATATAATATAGGAAGCTCCTCCCCCTCTATAACACCACAGTGTGAGCACCAGGCAGCGTACACCTGTTACACTGCATAATATATAATATAGGAAGCTCCTCCCCCTCTATAACACCACAGTGTCAGCGCCGGGCAGCATACACCTGTTACACTGCATAATATATATTATAGGAAGCTCCTCCCCCTCTATAACACCGCAGTGTGAGCGCCGGGCAGCATACACCTGTTACACTGCATAATATATAATATAGGAAGCTCCTCCCCCTCTATAACACCACAGTGTGAGCGCCGGGCAGCATACACCTGTTACACTGCATAATATATATTATAGGAAGCTCCTCCCCCTCTATAACACCGCAGTGTGAGCGCCGGGCAGCATACACCTGTTACACTGCATAATATATAATATAGGAAGCTCCTCCCCCTCTATAACACCACAGTGTGAGCGCCGGGCAGCATACACCTGTTACACTGCATAATATATAATATAGGAAGCTCCTCCCCCTCTATAACACCGCAGTGTGAGCGCCGGGCAGCGTACACCTGTTACACTGCATAATATATAATATAGGAAGCTCCTCCCCTCTATAACACCACAGTGTCAGCGCGGGCAGCGTACACCTGTTACACTGCATAATATATAATATAGGAAGCTCCTCCCCCTCTATAACCACAGTGTGAGCGCCGGGCAGCATACACCTGTTACACTGCATAATATATAATATAGGAAGCTCCTCCCCCTCTATAACACCGCAGTGTCAGCGCCGGGCAGCATACACCTGTTACACTGCATAGTATATAATATAGGAAGCTCCTCCCCCTCTATAACACCGCAGTGTGAGCGCCGGGCAGCATACACCTGTTACACTGCATAATATATAATATAGGAAGCTCCTCCCCCTCTATAACACCGCAGTGTGAGCGCCGGGCAGCATACACCTGTTACACTGCATAATATATAATATAGGAAGCTCCTCCCCTCTATAACACCGCAGTGTGAGCGCCGGGCAGCATACACCTGTTACACTGCATAATATATAATATAGGAAGCTCCTCCCCCTCTGTAACACCACAGTGTGAGCGCCGGGCAGCATACACCTGTTACACTGCATAATATATAATATAGGAAGCTCCTCCCCCTCTATAACACCACAGTGTCAGCGCCGGGCAGCATACACCTGTTACACTGCATAGTATATAATATAGGAAGCTCCTCCCCCTCTATAACACCGCAGTGTGAGCGCCGGGCAGCATACACCTGTTACACTGCATAATATATAATATAGGAAGCTCCTCCCCCTCTATAACACCGCAGTGTGAGCGCCGGGCAGCATACACCTGTTACACTGCATAATATATAATATAGGAAGCTCCTCCCCTCTATAACACCGCAGTGTGAGCGCCGGGCAGCATACACCTGTTACACTGCATAATATATAATATAGGAAGCTCCTCCCCCTCTGTAACACCACAGTGTGAGCGCCGGGCAGCATACACCTGTTACACTGCATAATATATAATATAGGAAGCTCCTCCCCCTCTATAACACCACAGTGTGAGCGCCGGGCAGCATACACCTGTTACACTGCATAGTATGTAATATAGGAAGCTCCTCCCCCCTCTATAACACCACAGTGTGAGCGCCAGGCAGCGTACACCTGTTACACTGCATAATATATAATATAGGAAGCTCCTCCCCCTCTATAACACCACAGTGTGAGCGCCGGGCAGCGTACACCTGTTACACTGCATAATATATAATATAGGAAGCTCCTCCCCCTCTATAACACCACAGTGTGAGCGCCGGGCAGCATACACCTGTTACACTGCATAATATATAGGAAGCTCCTCCCCCTCTATAACACCACAGTGTGAGCACCAGGCAGCATACACCTGTTACACTGCATAATATATATTATAGGAAGCTCCCCCCCTCTATAACACCACAGTGTGAGCGCCGGGCAGCGTACACCTGTTACACTGCATAATATATATTATAGGAAGCTCCTCCCCCTCTATAACACCGCAGTGTGAGCGCCAGGCAGCATACACCTGTTACACTGCATAATATATATTATAGGAAGCTCCCCCCCTCTATAACACCACAGTGTGAGCACCAGGCAGCGTACACCTGTTACACTGCATAATATATAATATAGGAAGCTCCTCCCCCTCTATAACACCGCAGTGGGAGCACCAGGCAGCATACACCTGTTACACTGCATAATATATAATATAGGAAGCTCCCCCCCTCTATAACACCACAGTGTGAGCGCCGGGCAGCATACACCTGTTACACTGCATAATATATATTATAGGAAGCTCCCCCCCTCTATAACACCGCAGTGGGAGCACCAGGCAGCGTACACCTGTTACACTGCATAATATATAATATAGGAAGCTCCTCCCCCTCTATAACACCACAGTGTGAGCGCCGGGCAGCATACACCTGTTACACTGCATAATATATAATATAGGAAGCTCCTCCCCCTCTATAACACCACAGTGTGAGCGCCGGGCAGCATACACCTGTTACACTGCATAATATATAATATAGGAAGCTCCTCCCCCTCTATAACACCGCAGTGTGAGCGCCAGGCAGCGTACACCTGTTACACTGCATAATATATATTATAGGAAGCTCCTCCCCCTCTATAACACCGCAGTGTGAGCGCCAGGCAGCGTACACCTGTTACACTGCATAATATATAATATAGGAAGCTCCTCCCCCTCTATAACACCGCAGTGTCAGCGCCGGGCAACATACACCTGTTACACTGCATAATATATCATTTCTCCTTCATCCACTAGGGGCCACTGGAGCGTAGTTACAATGGGGAATAGTAGGCAGTAATTGGGAGCTGGCACTTTAAAATTCTCACACTGTGGCTAGCTCCTCCCCTACTATCTCCCCTCCAAGCCTGTTTTAGTTAGTGCCCGAGGTGAGCTGGTTCACTTGGGTTTAGCTGAAGAATTTTTTCTTTTCTCTGACGTCCTAGTGGATGCTGGGAACTCCGTAAGGACCATGGGGAATAGCGGCTCCGCAGGAGACTGGGCACATCTAAAGAAAGCTTTAGGACTAGCTGGTGTGCACTGGCTCCTCCCCCTATGACCCTCCTCCAAGCCTCAGTTAGATTTCTGTGCCCGACGAGAAGGGTGCACACTAGGGGCTCTCCTGAGCTCTTTGTGAAAGTTTTAGTTTAGGTTTATTATTTTCAGTGAGACCTGCTGGCAACAGGCTCACTGCATCGTGGGACTAAGGGGAGAAGAAACGGACTCACCTGAGTGCAGAGTGGATCGGGTTTCTTAGGCTACTGGACATTAGCTCCAGAGGGACGATCACAGGTTCAGCCTGGATGGGTCACCGGAGCCGCGCCGCCGTCCCCCTTACAGAGCCAGAAGAGCGAAGAGGTCCGGTGAAATCGGCGGCAGAAGACGATCCTGTCTTCAGATAAGGTAGCGCACAGCACCGCAGCTGTGCGCCATTGCTCTCAGCACACTTCACACTCCGGTCACTGAGGGTGCAGGGCGCTGGGGGGGCAGCGCCCTGAGACGCAATAAATCGATAAAACCTTATATGGCTAAAATAAATGCATCACATATAACTCCTGGGCTATATGGATGCATTTAACCCCTGCCAAAACATATAAAAAAACGGATGATAGGCTCCGCCCCTTTCTCGGCGTCCTTATCTCCTCAGCACACTGGCGCCATTTTCCCTCACAGCTCAGTTGGAGGGAAGCTCCCTGGCTCTCCCCTGCAGTCACTACACTACAGAAAGGGGTTAAAAAAGAGAGGGGGGCACAAATTAGGCGCAGTATAAACAATACAGCAGCTATAAAGGGAAGAACACTTATATAAGGTTATCCCTGTATATATATAGCGCTCTGGTGTGTGCTGGCAAACTCTCCCTCTGTCTCCCCAAAGGGCTAGTGGGTCCTGTCCTCTATCAGAGCATTCCCTGTGTGTGTGCTGTGTGTCGGTACTTTTGTGTCGACATGTATGAGGAGAAAAATGATGTGGAGACGGAGTAGAGTGTCTGTAATAGTGTTGTCACCCCCTAGGGATGTACTGATGCACCTGAGTGGATGTACTGTTGAAATTGCGTGACAGTGTCAGCTTTGTATAAAAGACAGTGGTTGACATGAGACAGCCGGCTACTCAGCTTGTGCCTGTCCAGACGTCTCATACAGGGGCTCTAAAGCGCCCGTTACCTCAGATACAGACGCCGACACGGATACTGGCTCCTGTGTCGACGGTGAAGAGACAACCGTGATTTCCAATAGGGCCACACATTGCATGATTGAGGCAATGGTAAATGTTTACACTTTTCTGATAATATGAATACCACCAAAAAAGGGGTATTATGTTTGGTGAGGAAAAACTTCCTATAGTTTTCCTGACTCTGAAAAATAAAATGAGGTGTGTGATGATGCGTGGGTTTTCCTCCGATAACAATTGATAATTCTAAAAAGTTATTGGCAGTATACCTTTTCCCGCCAGAGGTTAGGGTGCGTTGGGAAACACCCCCTACAGGGGATAAAGCGCTCACACGATTGTAAGAACAAGGGCTCTACCCTCTCTTGAGATGGCCGCCCTTAAGGATCCTGCTGATAAAAAGCAGGAGGGTATCCAAAAATGTATTTACACACATACTGGTGTTATACTGCGACCAGCAATCGCCTCAGCCTGGATGTGCAGTGCTGGGTGGCGTGGTCGGATTCCCTGACTGGAAATATTGATATCCTAGATACAGTATATTATTGCCTATAGAGCAATTAAAAGATGCTTTTCTATATATGCATGATGCACAGCGGAATATTTGCCGACTGGCATCAAGTATAAGTGTTTCGTATTCTAGTAAAGTGGTCAGGGATTCCAAACGGCATTTGGAAGTATTGCCTTAAAAAAAAGGGGATGTACCCTAGGTCGCCTCTCAAAATAAGACGCCGTATTATCAGGCGCAGTCCTGGTTGGCAAGCGGACAAAGGGTTCCTCTTTTCTGCTCGTGACAGAGGGAGAGGAAAATGGCTGCAGAGATCAGCCAGTTCCCAGGAACAGAAACCCTTTTCCACCGCTGCCAAGCCCTCAGTATGACGCTAGGGCTTTACAAGTTCAGGCACGGTGGGGGCCCGTTCTCAGTGAATTTCAGTGCGCAGTGGGCTCACTCGCAAGTAGACCCCTGGATCCTTCAGGTAATATTTCAGGGGTACAAATTGGAATTCGAGACGTATTCCCCTCGCCGTTTCCAAAAGTCTGTTTTACCGACGTCTCCCGCTGACAGGGAGGCAGTTTTGGAAGCCATTCACAAGCTGTATTCCCAGCAGGTGATAATCAAGGTACCCCTCCTGCAACAGGGAACGGGGTATTATTCCACACTATTGTGGTACCGAAGCCAGACGGCTCGGTGAGACCGATTTTAAAATCTAAAATCTTTGAACACTTACATACAGAGGTTCAAATTCAAAATTGAGTCACTCAGAGCAGTGATTGCAAACCTGGAAGAAGGGGACTACATGATGTCTCGGGACATCAAGGATGCTTACCTTCATGTCAAAATTTACCCTTCTCACCAAAGGTATCTCAGGTTATGGTACAGAACTGTCACTATCAGTTCAGACGCTGCCGTAGGGATGGTCCACGGCACCCAGGGTCTTTACTGAAGTAATGACCGAAATGATGATATTCCTTCGAAGGAAGGGAATTTTAGTTATACTTTACTTGGACGATTCCCTGATAAGGGTAAGATCCAGAGAACAGTTGGAGGTCAGTGTAGCACTATCTCAGGTAGTGTTGCGGCAGCACAAGTGGATTCTCAATATTCCAAAATCGCAGCTGGTTCCGACGACTTGTCTTCTGTTCCTAGGGATGATCCTGGACACAGTCCAGAAAGAAGGTGTTTCTCCCGGAGGAGAAAGCCAGGGAGTTATCCGAGCTAGTCAGGAACCTCCTAAAACCGAACCAAGTCTCAGTGCATCAATGCACAAGGGTTCTGGGTAAAAATTGTGGCTTCCTACGAAGCAATCCCATTCGGCAGATTCCACACAAGAACTTTCCAGTGGAACCTACTGGACAAATGGTCCGGGTCGCATCTTCAGATGCATCAGCGGATAACCCTGTCACCAAGGACAAGGGTGTCCCTCCTGTGTTGGTTGCAGAGTGCTCATCTTCTAGAGGGCCGCAGATTCGGCATTCAGGACTGGGTCCTGGTGACCACGGATGCCAGCCTGCGAGGCTGGGGAGCAGTCACACAGGGAAGGAATATCCAGGGCTTATGGTCAAGCCTGGAGACAAAAATATCCTGGAACTAAGGGCCATTTACAATGCCCTAAGTCAAGAAAAGCCTCTGCTTCAGGGTCAACCGGTATTGATCCAGTCGGACAACATCACGGCTGTCGCCCACGTAAACAGACAGGGCGGCATAAGAAGCAGGAGGGCAATGGCAGAAGCTGCAAGGATTCTCTGCTGGGCGGAAAATCATGTGATAGCACTGTCAGCAGTGTTCATTCAGGGAGTGGACAACTGGGAAGCAGACTTCCTCAGCATGACCTCCACCCGGGGGAGTGGGGACTTCACCCAGAAGTCTTCCAACTGATTGTAAACCGTTGGGAAAAACCAAAGGTAGACATGATGGCGTCCCGTCTTAACAAGAAACTGGACAGATATTGCACAAGGTCAAGGGACCCTCAGGCAATAGCGGTGGACGCTCTGGTGACACCGTGGGTGTACCAGTCAGTGTATGTGTTCCCTCCTCTGCCTCTCATACCAAAAGTACTGAGAATCATAAGAAGGAGAGGAGTAAGAACGATACTCGTGGTTCCGGATTGGCCAAGAAGGACTTGGTACCCGGAACTTCAAGAGATGCTCACGGAAGACCCGTGGCCTCTACCTCTAAGAAAGGACCTGCTCCAGCAGGGGCCTTGTCTGTTCCAAGACTTACCGCGGCTGCGTTTGACGGCATGGCGGTTGAACGCCGGATCCGGAAGGAAAAAGGCATTCCAGATGAAGTCATCCCTACCCTGGTCAAAGCCAGGAAGGATGTAACCGCAAAACATTATCACCGCATTTGGCAAAAATATGTTGCGTGGTGTGGGGCCAAGAAGGCCCCTACAGAGGAATTTCAACTAGGTCGTTTCCTCCATTTCCTGCAGACAGGACTGTCTATGGGCCTAAAATTAGGGTCCATTAAGGTTCAAATTTCGGCCCTGTCGATTTTCTTCCAGAAAGAACTGGCTTCAGTACCTGAAGTTCAGACATTTGTAAAAGGGGTACTGCATATACAACCTCCTTTTGTGCCTCCAGTGGCACCTTGGGATCTCAATGTTGTTTTGAGGTTCCTTAAGTCACATTGGTTTGAACCACTCACCACTATGGACTTAAAATATCTCACATGGAAGGTGACGATGCGGTTAGCCCTGTTTTCAGCCAGGCGTGTGTCAGAATTGGCGGCTTTTATCATATAAAAGCCCTTACTTAATGTTTCATTCTGACAGGGCAGAATTGAGGACTCGTCCTCAATTTCTCCCTAAGGTGGTTTCTGCTTTTCACATGAACCAACCTATTGTGGTGCCTGCGGCTACTAGGGACTTGGAGGACTCCAAGTTACTTGACGTGGTCAGGGCCCTGAAAATATATGTTTCCAGGACGGCTGGAGTCAGAAAGTCTGACTCGCTGTTTATCCTGTATGCACCCAACAAGCTGGGTGCTCCTGCTTCTAAAGCAGACTATTGCTCGTTGGATTTGTAGTACAATTCAGCTTGCACATTCTGTGACAGGCCTGCCACAGCCAAAATCAGTAAAAGCCCATTCCACAAAGAAAGTGGGCTCATCTTGGGCGGCTGCCCGAGGGGTCTCGGCTTTACAACTTTGCCGAGCAGCTACTTGGTCAGGGGAGAACACGTTTGCTAAATTCTACAAATTTGATACCCTGGCTGAGGAGGACCTGGAGTTCTCTCATTCGGTGCTGCAGAGTCATCCGCACTCTCCCGCCCATTTGGGAGCTTTGGTATAATCCCCATGGTCCTTACGGAGTCCCCAGCATCCACTTAGGACGTTAGAGAAAATAAGAATTTACTTACCGATAATTCTATTTCTCATAGTCCGTAGTGGATGCTGGGCGCCCATCCCAAGTGCGGATTGTCTGCAATACTTGTACATAGTTATTGTTAACTAAATCGGGTTATTGTTGTTGTGAGCCATCTTTTCAGAGGCTCCTTCGTTGTTATCATACTGTTAACTGGGTTCAGATCACAAGTTGTACGGTGTGATTGGTGTGGCTGGTATGAGTCTTACCCGGGATTCAATATCCTTCCTTATTATGTACGCTCGTCCGGGCACAGTATCCTAACTGAGGCTTGGAGGAGGGTCATAGGGGGAGGAGCCAGTGCACACCAGCTAGTCCTAAAGCTTTCTTTAGATGTGCCCAGTCTCCTGCGGAGCCGCTATTCCCCATGGTCCTTACGGAGTTCCCAGCATCCACTACGGACTACGAGAAATAGATTGATCGGTAAGTAAAATCTTATTTTTTCTTTATTATTTTATTTTTCTTACTTACACACACAGACTGGCAGCTCTGCCACTGCCAGTCTGCACCGTGGGAGCTGCCGGCGGGGTCCCATCGCAGCTGCGTGCGGCTCGGGATGGGCCCCGGCTGAGGGAGACACTGAGCTCTCCTGAGTTGGCGGACACCGCTGCGTGCGGCGTGTGTCGGGACCACTCCATCCAGCAGAAGATTCCGGCAGCATGGCAGCGGTAAGTCTCAAAAGTGACCGGACACCGTTGCGTGCGGCGCGTGTCGGGGCCACTCCATCACAGAAGATTCCGGCCGGACACCGCTGCGTGCGGCGCGTGTCGGGGTCGCTCTGTCGAGCAGAGTATAAGTCATCACCGCTGAGTGCGGCGCGTGTCGAGACATCTGGACAGCGGTGAGTACAATCTCCCCCCCTTCAGACTGATATATGATTGTACACTGTCAGTTTTAGTGATTTAATTGTGCAAGGTGGTGGTTGGACCCCCCCCATACTCCCCAGTCAGAGACAGGATGGCGGGTTTCAGAGGCACACTTATTATTTACACTTCCCGCTTATTTTTACAACTTCTGCGGGTTTCATTTGAAATTGAAAGCGCCCCGGCCGCAGCATACAGGCAGCCGGGGGGGGGGGTATACTGTGACTGCACTCTCCGCTCCCCGGCCGCAGCGTACAGGCGGCCGGGAGGGATACAAGGCGCTTCCCGCTCACTGCAGCGGGTTTTCAAACTTGGCGCCGAATCGGGGGGGGGCGGAGCTAACTCCCGCTCCGTACGGCAGCTCTGCGCTCACTCCGGACCGCTGCAGCACAAGTCCTCTGCTCACCGGCCGCTGCAGCACAAGCGGACCGCTGCAGCACAAGTCCTCTGCTCACCAGACCGCGGCAAGCTCCTTTCCTCTGCCTGGCTGTTCAAGGAGCATATTTTACTTTTAAAAGGTAGGAAGCTGATTCCCGCTTTACTCAATGGGCTCCCCTCCGGCGGATCGCAGCACTCATTGTCTCTCTGCTGTTTCAGTGGGGTTTAAGTTTTTTTCTCTGCATATGCTGGCTGCCATTCCTTCCTGCAAGGGAGTCATTTCAGAGAGGCTGTAGATCAGGAACCTGCTCTATTACAGGAGCTGGTGCTCAGCTCATTAATGATTAAAATCTAGGGTGCAAGTATTTATCTATATCTACCCTGCTATTTATATACCCTTTTAGATGCTATTTATATACCCTGTTAGAGGGTTCACATAGACAGCATTTATCTACTCTGTTGGGTTCACTGTGTGTATATGTGTGTGTGTGTATATATATATATATATATATATATATATATATATATATATATATATGCATTACCTGATATAGGGAATAAAACAATGGGACAGTGTGGCTCAGCACACTAATCCCCTAAACACCCAACTGTAGAGACCTGGGTTCAAGTACCACTACAGATGTCTGTTTTCGGTGGAGTCTGAACCAGTGTATCAGAATATCCAGGTATATTATACAGCAGTTGGTCTGATACAGCAGGTAAAGGAACTGCCAGGGACAATGTTAAAGTTGTGGCCGATGTGTTGACCATAATTATTTTTTAAGGCGGACACGTCAGGTCCATCAGGGTTCCACGCCAATGACGAAATGACAGCGACTGGTCCAGTTTCGGATGAGCTGGGCAGACTCCGGTAGGCGGCCGACAGACACCCGAATACACAATATCAGGTATCAAACAATGTTTGTTTCTCTGACGTCCTAGTGGATGCTGGGAACTCCGTAAGGACCATGGGGAATAGCGGCTCCGCAGGAGACTGGGCACAAAAAGTAAAAGCTTTAGACTAGCTGGTGTGCACTGGCTCCTCCCCCTATGACCCTCCTCCAAGCCTCAGTTAGATTTTTGTGCCCGAACGAGAAGGGTGCATGCTAGGTGGCTCTCCTGAGCTGCTTAGAAGTAAAAGTTTAAATAGGTTTTTTTTTTCAGTGAGTCCTGCTGGCAACAGGCTCACTGCATCGAGGGACTAAGGGGAGAAGAAGCGAACTCACCTGACTGCAGAGTGGATTGGGCTTCTTGGCTACTGGACATTAGCTCCAGAGGGACGATCACAGGTTCAGCCTGGATGGGTCCCGGAGCCGCGCCGCCGGCCCCCTTACAGAGCCAGAAGAGCGAAGAGGTCCGGAGAAAGCGGCGGCAGAAGACGTTCCTGTCTTCAAATAAGGTAGCGCACAGCACTGCAGCTGTGCGCCATTGCTCTCTGCACACTTCACACTCCGGTCACTGAGGGTGCAGGGCGCTGGGGGGGAGCGCCCTGAGACGCAATAAAAACGATATAAAAACCTTATATGGCTAAAAAAAATGCATCACATATAGCTCCTGGGCTATATGGATGCATTTATCCCCTGCCAGTTTCCTGAAAAAAGGCCGCCGTGAAGGGGGCGGAGCCTTTCTCCTCAGCACACAAGCGCCATTTTCTTTCACAGCTCCGCTGGAAGGACGGCTCCCTGACTCTCCCCTGCAGACTACACTACAGAAACAGGGTAAAACAAGAGAGGGGGGGCACTATTGGCAGCTAATATATAATACAGCAGCTATAAAGGGAGTAACACTTATATAAGGTTATCCCTGTATATATATAGCGCTCTGGTGTGTGCTGGCAAACTCTCCCTCTGTCTCCCCAAAGGGCTAGTGGGGTCCTGTCCTCTATCAGAGCATTCCCTGTGTGTGTGCTGGGTGTCGGTACGATTGTGTCGACATGTATGAGGAGGAAAATGATGTGGAAGCAGAGCAATTGCCTGTGTTAGTGATGTCACCCCCTAGGGAGTCGACACCTGACTGGATGGTAGTAATTAAAGAATTACGTGACAATGTCAGCACTTTGCAAAAAACTGTTGACGACATGAGACAGCCGACAAATCAATTAGTGCCTGTTCAGGCGTCTCAGACACCGTCAGGGGCGCTAAAACGCCCGTTACCTCAGATGGTCGACACAGACCCTGACACGGATACTGAATCCAGTGTCGACGGTGACGAGACAAACGTAATGTCCAGTAGGGCCACACGTTACATGATCACGGCAATGAAGGAGGCATTGAACATTTCTGACACTACAAGTACCACAAAAAAGGGTATTATGTGGGGTGTGAAAAAACTACCAGTAGTTTTTCCTGAGTCAGATGAATTAAATGAGGTGTGTGATAAAGCGTGGGTTTCCCCCGATAAAAAACTGCTGATTTCTAATAAATTATTGGCACTATACCCTTTCCCGCCAGAGGTTAGGGCACGTTGGGAAACACCCCCTAGGGTAGATAAGGCGCTCACACGCTTATCAAAACAAGTGGCGTTACCGTCTCCTGATACGGCCGCTCTCAAGGAACCAGCTGATAGAAGGCTGGAAAATATCTTAAAAGGTATATACACACATACCGGTGTTATACTGCGACCAGCGATCGCCTCAGCCTGGATGTGCAGCGCTGGAGTGGCTTGGTCGGATTCCCTGACTGAAAATATTGATACCCTGGATAGGGACTGTATATTATTAACTATAGAGCATTTAAAGGATGCATTACTATATATGCGAGATGCACAGAGGGATATTTGCACCCTGGCATCTAGAGTAAGTGCGATGTCCATTTCTGCCAGAAGAACGTTATGGACGCGACAGTGGTCAGGTGATGCGGATTCCAAACGACATATGGAAGTATTGCCATATAAAGGGGAGGAGTTATTTGGGGTCGGTCTATCGGACCTGGTGGCCACGGCAACGGCTGGAAAATCCACCTTTTTACCCCAGGTCACCTCTCAGCAGAAAAAGACACCGTCTTTTCAAACCCAGTCCTTTCGTCCCTATAAGGGCAAGAGGGAAAAAGGCCGCTCATTCCTGCCCCGGGGCAGAGGAAGGGGAAAAAGACTGCACCATGCAGCCTCTTCCCAGGAGCAGAAGCCCTCCCCCGCTTCTGCCAAGTCCTCAGCATGACGCTGGGGCTCTGCAAGCAGACTCGGGCACGGTGGGGGGGCCGTCTCAAGAATTTCAGCGCGCAGTGGGCTCACTCGCAAGTGGACCCCTGGATCCTGCAGGTAGTATCACAGGGGTACAAATTGGAATTCGAGACGTCTCCCCCTCGCCGGTTCCTGAAGTCTGCTCTACCAACGTCTCCCTCCGACAGGGAGGCAGTATTGGAAGCTATTCACAAGCTGTATTCCCAGCAGGTGATAATCAAGGTACCCCTCCTACAACAGGGAAAGGGGTATTATTCCACGCTGTTTGTGGTACCGAAGCCGGACGGCTCGGTGAGACCAATTTTAAATCTAAAATCTTTGAACACTTACATAAAAAGGTTCAAATTCAAGATGGAGTCACTCAGAGCAGTGATAGCGAACCTGGAAGAAGGGGACTGTATGGTATCTCTAGACATCAAGGATGCTTATCTCCATGTCCCAATCTACCCTTCTCACCAAGGGTACCTCAGGTTTGTGATACAAAACTGTCATTATCAGTTTCAGACGCTGCCGTTTGGATTGTCCACGGCACCACGGGTCTTTACCAAGGTAGTGGCCGAAATGATGATTCTTCTTCGAAGAAAAGGCGTATTAATTATCCCTTACTTGGACGATCTCCTGATAAGGGCAAGGTCCAGGGAACAGTTAGAGGTCGGAGTAGCACTATCTCAGGTAGTGTTACGTCAGCACGGGTGGATTCTAAATATCCCAAAATCACAGCTGATTCCAACAACACGTCTACTGTTCCTAGGGATGATTCTGGACACAGTCCAGAAAAAGGTGTTTCTCCCGGAGGAGAAGGCCAGGGAGTTATCCGAGCTAGTCAGGAACCTCCTAAAACCAGGACAAGTGTCAGTGCGTGCACGAGAGTCCTGGGAAAAATGGTGGCTTCTTACGAAGCGATTCCATTCAGAAGATTCCATGCAAGAACTTTTCAGTGGGATCTGCTGGACAAATGGTCCGGATCGCATCTTCAGATGCATCAGCGGATAACCCTATCTCCAAGGACAAGGGTATCTCTCCTGTGGTGGTTACAGAAGGCTCATCTTCTAGAGGGCCGCAGATTCGGCATTCAGGATTGGATGCTGGTAACCACGGATGCCAGCCTGAGAGGCTGGGGAGCAGTCACACAGGGAAGAAATTTCCAGGGCTTGTGGTCAAGCATGGAAACGTCTCTTCACATAAATATCCTAGAGCTAAGGGCCATTTACAATGCCCTAAGTCAAGCAAGGCCTCTGCTTCAGGGTCAACCGGTATTGATCCAGTCGGACAACATCACGGCTGTCGCCCACGTAAACAGACAGGGCGGCACAAGAAGCAGGA